>NC_047510.2:33395891-33490891 GCF_902827115.2 Pseudochaenichthys georgianus | reverse complement strand
GAGCGTCCACACTACAGCTTCAAAAAAAGCTTGGAGCTGGGCGTGTCTGGAGCTTGGGGATTTTATTCAAGCAACGCGACCAACAACCAATCACATGAATCTCCCGCCCCCGACATACAAAGCAAAAACCCCGGGGATTTTATGGGAGCAATATATATATAAATATAAACTCCCCAAACAGGCGAACACCTACCAGTTTCCCCACTGCCTCTGCCACCTCCCTCCATGCTGGTTCCTCCGGTTTGTATCCCGGGAGGTGAAGAGGGTCTGGTCATACAAAACCGGGTGATTGCTACGGCGATAGTTAGTTTCTCCTCCATCTTTTTTTGAAATATAGAAATGAACGGCGGGATATCTCTCCCAGCTTAGACGCGGTTTGATTGGCTACGGCTTGAGCTGTCAGATTTTCCGAAACGGGATTTGATTGGCTGGCGCTGGCTACTCCGGCGTCAGAAGTTGAACATTGTTCAACTTCTGACGCCGGAGACGGACCGCTCTGCTACCCACAATTCAGTTCGGCGAAAAAGCGAGGCAACGTGACGTCACCCCATTGAAAGTGAATGGGCAGATTGGAGTTTTCGACGCTGTAGTGTGGACGGGCCGTTACACAAACCATTGCGTCAGAAGCACCTGCATACAGCGGCTGGCGGAGGCAGAGAAATCATGTCCGTTAGCGGGCATAAAAATGAGTCATCGCTTCGCAGCTACTGGGCTCCATCTCTGGACAACAGAAAGATGTGGAGCAACGCGCTTTTTGCCGGTCCGGGACACGCCATGAAACGGCCACTGGAGGAAAGCTCTTCCGATAACCTACCCGTGAACACCACGGCACCACCTGCACACAGTCTGGCATGGAGTTCATGGAGAGCTGTTTCAAGAATTGCACTTTTAATGGCAGCATGAACATCCACCTTCATTCTGAAGCCAAAATGTTAAATATGTAAATAAATAAATAGCTTAATTCAAGAATTGTTGTCAATAAATTGTTTTCAATAAATTGGTTAATAATATATTATTTACTATAATTATATATCAATAACTGTAAGCGGGGAAGCAGGAGTGTTCGATTGATCGGCTAGCGTTACCAAGGGAACTACTTTATAGGAACTATTTTCTGACGGAGAAAGCAGAAAGTGTAGGTTTGGGAGCAAATGAGCCCACATTATGAAATTATTTTACGATATTGTTGATTACAATGATAGTTTGTGTTATAGAATCGCAATCATACTCTTGAGGCCGTTCTTGAACGTCATTATTGGATCTCCGGTACAGGCGTACGTTCAAGAACGGCCTCTCGTGTATGATTGCTTAATTGTAGTGTTGACTTGTGATTGTGTTTCAAGTATTGGTTTAAGCAGCTGTGATTGAAAGCCTATCTATTTTAAGGTAAGGGGTTGAATAAGACTTTCTCCTTTCCATCATGGGCTACGAAAAACAGCTTAAAGTGTACATGTTTTATAATAATTGCCATGAGTGGAGTAAATACTTTAATAATAATAATACAAAACTAAAAGGAGGGAAGTACTGCTCCCCACCTGTCAGACGTGTTGGACAAGTGTTCGGGTCTGGAGATCACTTCCTCCCCCTTTTTCTTTCTCTACATCTGGTCTCCTCCGGGCCGTTGCTGGCGGCGACCGCAGAAGCCTTTGTCCTCACTGAAGAGCAGCTGAACCAACAGGAATCCAGCCAGTCAGTGCATTAATTGATGGAACAATTTAAAATGATGGGAGGCTCTCAGCGGGGGGAAGGAAAATGTTTACAAATGATGTGCAATAATTGGTCGTTATACGTCCTCGCTTTGATTCTTCGACACCACATGTTTCCCGCTCTGCTCGGTCGTGTTTGTTTTCTTTCATGCAAAATGTGGAAATGTTTCCTAAAGAGAAGTCCATGATGGCCAGAGGTGGGAAGTGCTGGAGAACAAATACTTCGTTACTGTACTTAAGTACATTTTCTCTGGTGTCAGTACTTTACTCCACTACTTATTTTTCTGAACTCAAATACCTGTACTTTCTACTTCTTACATGTTGAACACAAATACCTGTACTTTCTACTTCTTACATGTTGAACTCAAATACCTGTACTTTCTACTTCTTACATGTTGAACTCAAATACCTGTCCTTTCTACTTCTTACATGTTGAACCCAAATACCTGTACTTTCTACTTCTTACATGTTGAACTCAAATACCTGTACTTTCTACTTCTTACATGTTGAACTCAAATACCTGTACTTTCTACTTCTTACATGTTGAACACAAATACCTGTACTTTCTACTTCTTACATGTTGAACACAAATACCTGTACTTTCTACTTCTCTCATGTTGAACACAAATACCTGTACTTTCTACTTCTCACATGTTGAACTCAAATACCTGTACTTTCTACTTCTTACATGTTGAATTCAAATACCTGTACTTTCTACTTCTCTCATGTTGAACACAAATACCTGTACTTTCTACTTCTTACATGTTGAACACAAATACCTGTACTTTCTACTTCTCTCATGTTGAACACAAATACCTGTACTTTCTACTTCTTACATGTTGAATTCAAATACCTGTACTTTCTACTTCTCTCATGTTGAACACAAATACCTGTACTTTCTACTTCTTACATGTTGAACTCAAATACCTGTACTTTCTACTTCTTACATGTTGAACTCAAATACCTGTACTTTCTACTTCTTACATGTTGAACTCAAATACCTGTACTTTCTACTTCTTACATGTTGAACTCAAATACCTGTACTTTCTACTTCTTACATGTTGAACTCAAATACCTGTACTTTCTACTTCTTACATGTTGAACTCAAATACCTGTACTTTCTACTTCTCACATGTTGAACCCAAATACCTGTACTTTCTACTTCTTACATGTTGAACTCAAATACCTGTACTTTCTACTTCTCTCATGTTGAACCCAAATACCTGTACTTTCTACTTCTCTCATGTTGAACACAAATACCTGTACTTTCTACTTCTCTCATGTTGAACACAAATACCTGTACTTTCTACTTCTTACATGTTGAACTCAAATACCTGTACTTTCTACTTCTCTCATGTTGAACCCAAATACCTGTACTTTCTACTTCTTACATGTTGAACTCAAATACCTGTACTTTCTACTTCTCTCATGTTGAACCCAAATACCTGTACTTTCTACTTCTCTCATGTTGAACACAAATACCTGTACTTTCTACTTCTCACATGTTGAACACAAATACCTGTACTTTCTACTTCTTACATGTTGAACTCAAATACCTGTACTTTCTACTTCTCACACTTTGAACACAAATACCTGTACTTTCTACTTCTCTCATGTTGAACCCAAATACCTGTACTTTCTACTTCTCACATGTTGAACACAAATACCTGTACTTTCTACTTCTTACATGTTGAACTCAAATACCTGTACTTTCTACTTCTTACATGTTGAACACAAATACCTGTACTTTCTACTTCTCTCATGTTGAACTCAAATACCTGTACTTTCTACTTCTCACATGTTGAACTCAAATACCTGTACTTTCTACTTCTTACATGTTGAACTCAAATACCTGTACTTTCTACTCCTTACATGTTGAACCCAAATACCTGTACTTTCTACTTCTTACATGTTGAACTCAAATACCTGTACTTTCTACTTCTTACATGTTGAACTCAAATACCTGTACTTTCTACTTCTTACATGTTGAACCCAAATACCTGTACTTTCTACTTCTTACATGTTGAACTCAAATACCTGTACTTTCTACTTCTTACATGTTGAACACAAATACCTGTACTTTCTACTCCTTACATGTTGAACCCAAATACCTGTACTTTCTACTCCTTACATGTTGAACCCAAATACCTGTACTTTCTACTTCTTACATGTTGAACTCAAATACCTGTACTTTCTACTTCTCTCATGTTGAACTCAAATACCTGTACTTTCTACTTCTTACATGTTGAACTCAAATACCTGTACTTTCTACTTCTTACATTTTGAACCCAAATACCTGTACTTTCTACTTCTCTCATTTCCCAAACAGCTGGTTCCTTTAGTCTGAATGTGTGTGGGTGCGTGGTCATTATTCTTTAGAGTCACTGCGTGCCTATTGGTTGGAACACGATCCGTGTATCCATCACTTCCTGGTCTTCTCTAAAGAAGAGGGACCAATGGAAACGTTGTCATGTTGCCGTTGGTCACCATGGAAACATTCATTAGCTAACAATGACATTATTGTTCTATTGATATAAAGGGAGGTCAGGTACTCTTTAAAGCAGCTGCTAGCTATGGGTACTTTCTACTGAAGGACACTTCAAAGCCTCTTTACTTCTACTTGAGTAAAGAAGTTTAGTCAGTACTTCTACTTTCACCAGAGTACTTTTAAACACGAGTATCTGTACTTCTACTTGAGTACAGGACGTGTGTGCTGTTGCCTCTCTGCCGAGCCCACGTGCAGCTCATCACTGCGTGTTCACCGTGTTTCCTGTCTGAACACCAGATGAAGCCAAATCACTTCCACACCCAGACAGAGACCACATGAATGCAGCGAGATCCAGCGCAGACCACATTAGAACGGTTTGATCATCAGGTCCCGTGCTCCATCTGTAACCAGCTGTGGAAGAGGGGGGGGGGGGGGGGGGTTCTCCTCCAATTATCCAACATCCAAAGACCCCCCATCTGTAGACTCCACTCAGACCAAGCTGCAGTGAAGAGAGAGCCTTTCACTGGAAGCCACACACAGAGGCCAGTGTGAACCCCAGGTCTTTGTTGCGTCTTCCAAATAATTTATACTCTAAAGCGGCATCTGTGTCCATTCAGCTGCCAGTCAACCTGCGGGGGGGGAGGAGCCAACGGAGCGCCAGGCCAGGCGTGGGGAGTAACGGACTACATGTAACAGGATAACGTAATTAGGATACAATAAAGGCACCAGGCTTGCCTTCCAGAGACCACAGGTACGTTTCCAAGAAACTGGGATGTGGAGCTGGATTGCGATGTTTCAAAACATTTAAATAAAGGCCGATATGTTACAAAGTCTTCCAGTTCATTATTATGGCTTCTGGCTCAAAGAACGCTTTCATTGGTCGGAGATTTCTCAGTCTTTTTTCAAAGAGTCTTTGATCCGTTTCCACGTGTTTTTCTTAATGTCTGGAAAGCGGTTCTTTCACAGCCACACAAACCGCACGGATGGCTCCAAACTATGTTCCTCGCAAGACAAAGGTCAATGATCATAACTTGCATTAAATTAGGGTTGTTTTTATTCAGATATGAAGCAGCGGTGGTCTGCACAGGTCAATTCTGATTGCATGTCTGACCAGTCTGTCATTATCCATTTGTATTTTTGTTTATTGCCTTACTGTAGTCAAAAATACTCAACATCTTTTACTCAAAAATGTGGTTTAACTTTGTGTGAATTTGATATAGCCACCAACATTACCTTCAAGTAGAAGCTGCTACTTCCAGCTGCGAACGTCCTGTCACTATCCAAGAGTCCTGATTTAAAGAAGCCTTCCCAGGGAAACGCTTTGTAAATTATCATGTTTTGTTGTCCAATATCTGAAATAGGTTTGCATTCTGCCGACATGTTCTTTTTGGTTTTCATTCATTCTTTGTGTTAGTGTTAAATACAGTCGGCGGACATCTCGTTTATTAAGCAAAAATACTTGAATTCATGCACTAAACTAAAACAGCATGACTTTGTGGGATGGTAGGATACTTTTATAGGTTACTGATTACATGTATTTTATTGGTAATTAGCTATAGTAATGGAATTAAGGTCAGCTTGTGTTAACCACAGACCTTATTTCAGGCTGACGACCAAAAAAACATCCTAAAAAAGGTCCCATGATACGGCCATTTCTACTGATCATAACTCCATTGTTGAGGTTTCGCACGATTACAACTGGATGCTTGAAGCCTACCCCTGTGTCCCTCTTGCCAGTCCTCGCGGGAATAGCTCCGGCCGGCCTCCGACGGGAGGCTGCCACCCTCGCCCCGGCCAGGAAAGCCCAAAAGCATGACTGGCACATCCTGCATAACACGACAACGAGATCAGCGCCCCTACGTAGGCTCAAGTCCCGCCTCCCCTTCAACAAGGCAGCAAGAGATGCTCAATCCACCTCGGAGGACCTCTCCAGAGATGCATGGTTGGCGGCTGCTTGGAGGCAGGAGTGCGAGCTAGCCGGGCCCTCCCGCGTCCATCGCTACATCTGGGACCCAGGAGATGGCGCCATAGGAGGAAACGACCTGCCACGCCGCCAATGGACCGCTCTGAACCGTCTACGAACTGGGGTCGCTCGCTTCAAAACATCGATGGAGAAGTGGGGCCTGGCAGACAGTTCTGCATGCGAGTGCGGTGACCCTGAACAGACCGGCGAACATATAATAACCACCTGCGGACGTAACGTGTACGTGTTACGTTACGTCGCTATACCCAAGAAGTAAACAAATGGAAAAAGAGAAGTCCCAACGAGGCGTTCTGGGGCAGCAGACGGGTCTTCTCTGTGTTAGAGTTCTACTCGCTACAGGGTGCACTTTGAGGGTGTGAGACTCTGCAGACCGTTTACACGTAGAGAAACCTTCATAACAACAAGGGGACGGGTGAGAACCGGAAAAGCACGACATGGGACCTTTAACGGTAACCCTCCCACCCTGTTGATAAAGCATTATCGTGCCCACCTCTACTACTTGATACTTGCAGCGCCTTTCAATCCTGTAGCTGATTATCCGCAAATAAGTGTCGGGGTGCACAGACGGAAACAGAACGGGTGAGGGCAGAGGGAGGGCGGGAGTGAAATATTCTTTGGTGAGAGGCAGACGAGGCTTACAGTCGGAAAGAACAGGGCTGACTCCGAGAGGACGAGCTGGGAATGCGAGTGGAGAATTGTAGGGAATCCCACAGAGAGAGATCTCTTCGCTGTCCGCAGCGCGCCAAAGAATTCAGATGAGCAAACCATATGCCTCAAAGAGTCACGTGGAAACTCGTAGCAAAGACGAGGCTATAAACGTCGAGAATCTGCATCGGGCCAGGAAATCAATCACGCATCAGTTCGTTTATTATTCTGTTGCATGTCTTTCGGGGCGGAAAATTGATTTAAAGGAGCTTAGACTTCTTCTTTGTGACGGACAGCTCTCGACTCGGGGTGCGTTCCACTTTCTGGCTGCGTGTCATTTCGTTTATTGCCTGGTACCATTACACATTCACGGGATTTTCATTGGTGCAAAATGGTGCAAACAAACTATTTAGCTTTTAAAAAGAATAAAGACGAGCATTTAAACCATCAAATAAATATAAACAAAAGACAACAAATGTACACATTGATTATATGACGATATATGACAACAGCAGGGTGTTATAGTTTCAAGTGAACACATGGAAAGCGGTGGTTTCGTCTAAACCAGGTAACCAGAATGATGCCAGAAAACTATATTTCTGTTCGTCAAAAGCTGTATAATTACTCCAGAAATATGAGAATCAAACCGAGCGTCAGACGGCAAAGACAGCTTTGTTTTTACGGAGCTCCGACGTCACGTTGTTGTTTACGTCCGCGGAGACATCTTGTTAGACCCTCCAGAAAAACGCGATTCCGCAGAATTTACCGCATAATCAGCAAAAGGCCGCATATTTATCAAAAGGCCGCATAATCCCCGCATTATTCCACACAAAGTTGAGAAGAAAAAAAAGTTAACTCGTCTTGACGTGATGATGATGATGACGCGACGTCATCAGCTCGCGCATCACAGAAGGTAAACAACACCGTAGAGCAGGGGTGTCAAACTCAAGGCCCGGGGGCCAAATCCGGCCGCGACCTAATTTTATGTGGCCCGCAAGAGCTTGCAAAGAATATAATATACCATACAATTGGTGTAATTGTTGAATATTTACTTTCAGACGTAGTTAGGAAGATATTACCAGAACTGATAATAATCCAATGCAGGGCTAACAATGTAATATAATACATTATTTAATATATATTATATATTTACATATGTATATTTATATATAATTAAAATTACAACCGGCCCTTTGAGTACAAACATAATGCTGATGTGGCCCGGGATGAAATTGAGTTTGACACCCCTGCCGTGGAGTGAACGTGTGGAGCTCACACGAGAGAGAAAACACCAAGATGAAAACATCTAATCCATCTCATTTACCGACGAACATGTCTGCTAAAGACCGGGCAAAGCAGTTCCCGATGTCTTGCACGAAAGTGGGCGGAAAGTATTCTGCACCCCGTGCAACTGTGTGTTGGAGCATATGAGAACATCGACGGTGACGACCCACTTTGATTCATTCAAACATTCGAAAATGCTTTCTGCTGCTGCGGACAAGAAAGTGTGTGTGTGTGTGTGTGTGTGTGTGTGTGTGTGTGTGTGTGTGTGTGTGTGTGTGTGTGTGAGAGAGAGAGTGTGATTAAAATAGCCCAATTGCTTTTACAATAAATAAACATTGAATGTGTTTAATTGAATAGTAAAGGGGTGTAACGTTAGTGGCAGGTTGTGTGAGAGAGAATAAATAAATAAGAGCCCAATATTTATTTTTTTAGCATATTTCGCAACTTCCCGCAGTTGAGTGATCAGCTGGAGAGTCTAATGGAAACCTGTCCCGTTGTTGTCGAGGGGCAATTCTCACCCTGAGTGTTAGTCTTAGCAGCTCGCTTGCCATATCTTTCCAGTTTTATAGCTGGCAAACATGTGCAACATCTGGTTCAAATGGACAGGGGGGGGGGAGGTTGTCAGCAAGTAGAGACGCCTTCAGCACAAACAGCTACAGGCCTGTCGAATGTCATCATTCACAACCTGCCAGGAAACAAACTCATCTGCAGCTATGTGTCAAAAATCAACCCGACTACAAATGACTACATGCAGCTACAAGGTCTCGAAAGAGTGGTGACACGTTTTTTTAGAACATTTCGGAAGTTAGCATCGCAAGTGGTCCCTCGACAGAAAGCCAATTGGATTTTGGAGAAAATAAGATATATGACTTCACGTCACCACCGCTAAGCTAAAGGCGGCTAATGTTGGGCTATAAAGGAACTACAGCACGGTCACATGACTTCACGTCACCACCGCTAAGCTAAAGGTGGCTAATGTTGGGCTATAAAGGAACTACAGCACGGTCACATGACTTCACGTCACCACCGCTAAACTAAAGGCGGCTAATGTTGGGCTATAAAGGAACTACAGCACGGTCACATGACTTCACGTCACCACCGCTAAGCTAAAGGCGGCTAAAGTTGGGCTATAAAGGAACTACACCACGGTCACATGACTTCACGTCACCACCGCTAAACTAAAGGTGGCTAATGTTGGGCTATAAAGGAACTACACCACGGTCACATGACTTCACGTCACCACCGCTAAGCTAAAGGCGGCTAATGTTGGGCTATAAAGGAACTACAGCACGGTCACATGACTTCACGTCACCACCGCTAAGCTAAAGGAGGCTAATGTTGGGCTATAAAGGAACTACAGCACGGTCACATGACTTCACGTCACCACCGCGAAGCTAAAGGAGGCTAATGTTGGGCTATAAAGGAACTACAGCACGGTCACATGACTTCACGTCACCACCGCTAAGCTAAAGGAGGCTAATGTTGGGCTATAAAGGAACTACAGCACGGTCACATGACTTCACGTCACCACCGCTAAGCTAAAGATGGCTAATGTTGGGCTATAAAGGAACTACAGCACGGTCACATGACTTCACGTCACCACCGCTAAGCTAAAGGTGGCTAATGTTGGGCTATAAAGGAACTACAGCACGGTCACATGACTTCACGTCACCACCGCTAAGCTAAAGGAGGCTAATGTTGGGCTATAAAGGAACTACAGCACGGTCACATGACTTCACGTCACCACCGCTAAGCTAAAGGTGGCTAATGTTGGGCTATAAAGGAACTACAGCACGGTCACATGACTTCACGTCACCACCGCTAAGCTAAAGGTGGCTAATGTTGGGCTATAAAGGAACTACAGCACGGTCACATGACTTCACGTCACCACCGCTAAGCTAAAGGTGGCTAATGTTGGGCTATAGAGGAACTACAGCACGGTCACATGACTTCACGTCACCACCGCTAAGCTAAAGGTGGCTAATGTTGGGCTATAAAGGAACTACAGCACGGTCACATGACTTCACGTCACCACCGCTAAGCTAAAGGTGGCTAATGTTGGGCTATAAAGGAACTACAGCACGGTCACATGACTTCACGTCACCACCGCTAAGCTAAAGGAGGCTAATGTTGGGCTATAAAGGAACTACAGCACGGTCACATGACTTCACGTCACCACTGCTAAGCTAAAGGAGGCTAATGTTGGGCTATAAAGGAACTACAGCACGGTCACATGACTTCACGTCACCACCGCTAAGCTAAAGGCGGCTAATGTTGGGCTATAGAGGAACTACAGCACGGTCACATGACTTCACGTCACCACCGCTAAGCTAAAGGAGGCTAATGTTGGGCTATAGAGGAACTACAGCACGGTCACATGACTTCACGTCACCACCGCTAAGCTAAAGGAGGCTAATGTTGGGCTATAGAGGAACTACAGCACGGTCACATGACTTCACGTCACCACCGCTAAGCTAAAGGAGGCTAATGTTGGGCTATAGAGGAACTACAGCACGGTCACATGACTTCACGTCACCACCGCTAAGCTAAAGGCGGCTAATGTTGGGCTATAAAGGAACTACAGCACGGTCACATGACTTCACGTCACCACCGCTAAGCTAAAGGAGGCTAATGTTGGGCTATAAAGGAACTACAGGACGGTCACATTACTTCACGTCACCACCGCTAAGCTAAAGGAGGCTAATGTTGGGCTATAAAGGAACTACAGCACGGTCACATGACTTCACTCACCACCGCTAAGCTAAAGGAGGCTAATGTTGGGCTATAAAGGAACTACAGCACGGTCACATGACTTCACGTCACCACCGCTAAGCTAAAGGAGGCTAATGTTGGGCTATAAAGGAACTACAGCACGGTCACATGACTTCACGTCACCACCGCTAAGCTAAAGACGGCTAATGTTGGGCGTCTTTTTTAGACACTTGTTAGCAACCGACATTTTTATGATAGACACATCGAACACTTATTGTCTACGGTTGTTTACGGACGTATTTTATGTTGTAGAACAAAACGTTAAAATCTTTTCAGCTAGGGTTATTAATACAGAACCTTTTTCAGGCTAACAACTTAAAAAAAAAAAATATCCTAAAAACAATTGCCTTCCAATCAAGGAAAGCGCGAAAATGTTAACTAACTTCCAGGACTCATTCCTGCACCACTCGCAGCTCCACAGCTGTGCAGCGCTAAACAAAGAAACACACAATGACGGTGTAGTGAAGCATCTCTGGTAAAAGTGAGTACTTCTTCGTAGAGCTGCAGCTTTACGACCGGGGCTGATCATGTGGACAACATCACATAATTCGAAATATGCCCCGAGGAGTGATTGCTATCGGAGCTGGAAAACAAAAATCCACTGACAAATATACAGAGGGAATCATGCAAGTATTTCAGGGGGATATTAAATCGGGAAGTCGTGTCACTCGAACTGACGACCATCCAATTCATAAGCTACTTCCCAACAGACTGATCTGCTGCCATCCCCGTATGACATGTCGTGTATTTACAAATTTAAGAACGCTGGGTTTGACATTTTTTGTATACAACGCTCCACATCTTGCACTGAACCTTGAATGACTTCTGACAGCTAGCTCAAAGTCTTTTTTTTGCACGTCCAGCTCGTTTTATCCCTCTTATTAAGATCGCTCCTTGTTTCCAAAAAACAGCACCAGCTCAAATATTTAATTTGAAAGCCTGCCATGGAATCTGACTCAGGTCAGACGCTGGACGGACATCACACAGGGCGGGCTCTCGTCTCCCAGTCAAAACAGAGAGCTCTCGTGTAAACCCGTCTCTGCTGTTTGTGTTGAGAGGGCACACATTGAAACAGCTGAGGAGGAAGAACAGAGCTGCTGAAAGTATGAAGTGTTCACGGGAACAGAACTGCTTTATAAATGGATTATACTGCAGGAACACAACTTATGGTGACCTGGTTTACCCACAAAGGAGGCAGATGTCTGCCTGTCTGTCTGTCTGTCTGTCTGTCTGTCTGTCTGCCTGTCTGTCTGTCTGTCTGTCTGTCTGTCTGTCTGTCTGTCTGTCTGCCTGCCTGTCTGTCTGTCTGTCTGTCTGTCTGTCTGTCTGTCTGTCTGTCTGTCTGTCTGTCTGTCTGTCTGTCTGTCTGCCTGTCTGTCTGTCTGTCTGTCTGTCTGTCTGTCTGTCTGTCTGTCTGTCTGTCTGTCTGTCTGCCTGCCTGTCTGTCTGTCTGTCTGCCTGCCTGTCTGTCTGTCTGTCTGTCTGTCTGCCTGCCTGTCTGTCTGTCTGTCTGCCTGCCTGCCTGTCTGTCTGTCTGCCTGCCTGTCTGTCTGCCTGCCTGTCTCTCTGTCTGTCTGTCTGTCTGTCTGCCTGCCTGTCTGTCTCTCTGTCTGCCTGTCTGTCTGCCTGTCTGTCTGTCTGTCTGCCTGCCTGTCTGTCTGTCTGTCTGTCTGTCTGTCTGTCTGTCTGCCTGCCTGTCTCTCTGTCTGTCTGTCTGTCTGCCTGTCTGTCTGCCTGCCTGTCTGTCTGTCTGCCTGCCTGTCTGTCTCTCTGTCTGCCTGTCTGTCTGTCTGTCTGTCTGTCTGTCTGCCTGTCTGTCTGTCTGTCTGTCTGCCTGTCTGTCTGTCTGCCTGTCTGTCTGTCTGTCTGTCTGTCTGTCTGTCTGTCTGTCTGTCTGTCTGCCTGCCTGTCTGTCTGCCTGTCTGTCTGTCTGTCTGTCTGCCTGCCTGTCTGTCTGTCTGTCTGTCTGTCTGTCTGTCTGCCTGCCTGTCTCTCTGTCTGCCTGTCTGTCTGCCTGTCTGTCTGTCTGTCTGTCTGCCTGCCTGTCTGTCTGCCTGCCTGTCTGTCTGTCTGTCTGTCTGTCTGCCTGTCTGTCTGCCTGCCTGCCTGTCTGTCTGTCTGTCTGTCTGTCTGTCTGCCTGCCTGTCTGTCTCTCTGTCTGCCTGTCTGTCTGCCTGTCTGTCTGTCTGTCTGCCTGCCTGTCTGTCTGTCTGTCTGTCTGTCTGTCTGTCTGTCTGCCTGCCTGTCTCTCTGTCTGTCTGTCTGTCTGTCTCTCTGTCTGCCTGTCTGTCTGTCTGCCTGTCTGTCTGTCTGTCTGTCTGTCTGTCTGTCTGTCTGTCTGTCTGTCTGTCTCTCTGTCTGTCTGCCTGCCTGTCTGTCTCTCTGTCTGTCTGCCTGTCTGTCTGTCTGTCTGTCTGTCTGTCTGCCTGTCTGTCTGTCTGTCTGCCTGCCTGTCTGTCTGTCTGTCTGTCTGTCTGCCTGCCTGTCTGTCTGTCTGTCTGCCTGTCTGTCTGTCTGTCTGCCTGTCTGTCTGTCTGTCTGCCTGCCTGTCTGTCTGTCTGTCTGCCTGTCTGTCTGCCTGCCTGTCTGTCTGTCTGTCTGCCTGTCTGTCTGTCTGCCTGTCTGTCTGTCTGCCTGTCTGTCTGCCTGTCTGCCTGCCTGTCTGTCTGTCTGCCTGTCTGCCTGTCTGCCTGTCTGTCTGTCTGTCTGCCTGTCTGTCTGTCTGTCTGCCTGTCTGTCTGCCTGTCTGTCTGTCTGCCTGCCTGTCTGTCTGTCTGCCTGCCTGTCTGTCTGTCTGCCTGTCTGTCTGTCTGCCTGTCTGTCTGTCTGCCTGTCTGCCTGTCTGTCTGTCTGTCTGTCTGTCTGTCTGTCTGTCTGCCTGTCTGTCTGTCTGCCTGCCTGTCTGTCTGTCTGCCTGTCTGTCTGTCTGCCTGTCTGTATTCATTAACAGTGGTGGAAAGTAACTAAGTACATTTACTCAAAGTAATGTACTATTTGAAGAACTTGTTACTCTACTCTACTTGAGTATTCCCATGTTATGCTTCTTTATCTTTTACTCCACTACATTTATCAAACAGCGTTTAGTGACTTTAGATTCAGAATTAAAACAACATGTGATGAACTTTGAGCAAAAAGCATCTCTAATAATTCAACTTAAACAGACAATTATATTACAAAAAGTTCTTAAGATCAATTATCTGTGCATTTAAAACGTTGTTTGTGTGAAACACAACTTATGGTGACCTGTTTTAATCACAAAGGATGCAGCTTTCTGTGTGTGTGTGTGTGTGTGTGTGTGTGTGTGTGTGTGTGTGTGTGTGTGTGTGTGTGTGTGTGTGTGTGTGTGTGTGTGTGTGTGTGTGTGTGTGTGTGTGTGTGTGTGTGTGTGTGTGTGTGTGTGTGTGTGTGTGTGTGTGTGTGTGTGTGTGTGTGTGTGTGTGTGTATTCCGTTATATGACAAAGCACTCTGTTCAGATCCAGACTCTCTGACCTGTGGAGCCTGGCATCATAAAGGCTTGATTATGGCTAGCTGGCATGCTAGGCTAATGTCTGCTAGCCAACTTTATATGAGCCTGTCTGTGGGCAGAAGTTGGATAACACTGACATTGCATATATGTATCTGTAAGCAAAATAAAAATGTAAGATATCAGGCCAAATGTTGGTTTATTCAAGTGTAAGCACACTCTTAATGGGCAGAGTAGCACAACATATGGATCAGACTAGGGAACAATAATATCCACATTTAGCTTCATCTAGGTCAACACTGTAAAAACAAATAATTTATAAAATGTGTTGAAGCTGTTCAAAATCGTAGAAATCACAGGAGAAAGAACCGGCGTTTAGCCAATTCCATATAGCCTATTGGATCTGGTCCCATCCAGCAAATAGACGGAGCCCAACTAGCCCCGTCCATCTGCTGGATGTAGTAGACAGAGCCCCCTTGGTTGGGAAACTCTCCCTGTCCAGCAAATAGACGGTGCCTGTCTAGCCCCGTCTATTTGCTGGGTGTAATAGCCTGAGCCCCCCCTATCCAATGTATTATCCACACACTAGCCAGACAGGCTTCGTCTATTTGCTGGATGCGACCAGTTCCCATGGGGATTTAAACAGCGTTGCTACCTGTTAGACGCAGCTTCACAGGGCCATTCCGCCGGACTCCTTGGTTAGACATGTCCTCTTGGTTCCAGCCTTCACTTCACGTAATAAAAAAAAAATTAACTGTAAAAAATAAAAATTATAATATCAAGGTTTATCAACCTCTCAGCCAGTTTTAGACAATAATGGAGTCAAGGCATTGTGGCCCGGATGCGAACTGAACTGCCATGGCGAGCGCTCACAAATGCAAAAATAAAATAAAAGAGAAAGCTGCAAAATGCATGTATAAAAAATGTTTTTCCCCCGGAGGAAAGTGGAGAGAAGCTGCTGGGGAAATGCCGGGTTTGTCTTCACATCTTCGGATCAGCCTCTGCGTCGGACTGGTCCTCCTCCGGAGTGGATCCTCTGCTCTGACCGGTGACGACAACACTCTTTGGGGGAGTGATTTCACGTTTCCCCAACATGTTACCAGAGGAGGAACAAGTACTCAGGTCTAGTTCTATGAAGTACCAGAGTGTAGGAATACTCTTTCAGTAAAAGTCCTGCATTCAAAATGTTATTCAAGTAAAAGTAGAAAATAATTAGCATCAAAATATATCAAAAGTAAAAGTATTCATTGTGCAGATTGGTGCATTTCAGAATAATATATATGATATGTTTTATAATGATTGATCATGAAAGTGTAAAGTGATTTACTCCAGGTGGAACTAAAGTCTGATTTAACACATCATTCATCCACATCTGTGAAGTAACTAAAGGTATTAAATACATGTAGTGGAGTAAAAGTACACGATTTACCTCTGAACTGTAGTGGAAGTTGCATAAAATGGAAATACTGAAGTTAAGTGCAGTACTTGAGTAAATGTACATAGTTACTTTTCACCTTTGCAGATCTTTAAAGTAATAATTCCACACTGTAAAAATACTCCATTACAAGTGAAAGTACTGCATTGAGAATACACACGTTTTTAGTTATGACCAAATGCTTGCCACTTTCCTCGACCGTTTTGATCAGTATTGTCTCTTGGCTGCAACAATGTAAATGTTCCCTTTGTGGGACTAAAGTAATTCTGATCATCTTTTATATATTGTACTTATTAAATATACCATTATTTGTAAAGTGCATTTACTCCAGGTGATCAGCTGATGTCTTCTGCATTTCATTGATTTATAGTCGTATATTTCAACATGGAAAATATTCAAAACAACTTTTTGAGCTAGCTTTATCGTAGAAAGATGTAATGACGGATTCCTGCCTCTGGAGAACAGGTCTTATATTTTCAAAGGAAAACAGCGAGCGAGGAGCATTTCAATTTATTTAAAGAAACACTGAGCGAGGTAAACTTAATTTTTTTGTAATGTTAAATCAGGCTATCTGCAGGAATCCTGAAGTCAAATGTAAGACCTTTAAGGCCTTTTTTAAGACCCTTTCCACACATTTTAAGACCTCATCTCCACTTGGAGTTCTAACCGGTTACCTTGGCAACACACTTTACCTCACATTCACTACATACAGTATTGATTGTCCTTCCTCCTTATCTTCCAACCATTTGGACGCAGACTTGCATTTCCCCATAACGATGTTGCTTAGCAACCGGCGTAAACAGACCTCCATGCGCTATCAAGCAGATCAATAAATCTCACTACACACCTACGCCATGACTACATTCAGGCAGACTGTGGAACACGACCTCTCAGGACACTTTAGATACTTATTGAAGACGAGCTACAAAATGTAACACCTTGGAAAATGTCCTTTAATAGCCTTCATTTTCACTAAATTGATTTATCCACTTCTAATACTTTTTAAGACCCCGCGGACGCCCTGGAGAATCAAAAATATTTAAGATGAAATAAAAATATGTAAACTCAAGTAAAAGAAAATATATAAAAGTCAGTAAACACAAACCCTTGCTAGTGGTACAAACAACTTTATTTACAGTCATGTTTTGTCACATTAAAACAGTATGTACAACACATACAGGAAACTCCACAGATGGAGACGAACAGGAGAGAGGGGACAGTAAAGTGGAGAGAAGAAGAGGACATCAGAAAGTCGCTAGAAGTTGAAACTTGTGCTTTGGTTTTCACTGATCTGGAACGCATAGCCGTCATCGGTCACTTCGGGAACCACGGACTGAAGCACCTCGTCCTTTAACGACAGAAACAGAAAGTTAAGACGACTCGTAGGTGTACAAAACGGTTCCTTTAAAATCAGCTTTAAGAAGACACGTACCTCGTCAGAGAAGTATTTCTCGATCAGGTTGAGGGACGCTTTGTAGACCATCTCGTTCTCGTGATTCTGCAGAGCTTCGATCTTGTCGAGTCCTCCGCACTCTTCGACCATCAGACTCAGCTTATCGGACTCGCCGATTTTATCCCCAGCCTGGAAGGAAGACATGCATAAATGTTACTTCAGAGCCACGATGGTACCTCTCATAAGGAATCCTAAAACCCGGGAATTAGTTTTCATTTTTAGCTGTTTCTGAATGTATTTTTGGTTGTCAGCCTGAAATATGTCAGTAGTTAACACGAGCTGAAGAGATTTGTTTTAATTCTACCACAGAATATGTCCGTTAATACTACCCTACTGGTGAATTAAAAAAACGGCAGTAAAGTGTCTAAATGAGACGTTTAACATTAGCCTCCTTTAGCTTAGCGGTGGTGACGTGAAGTCATGTGACCGTGCTGTAGTTCCTTTATAGCCCAACATTAGCCTCCTTTAGCTTAGCGGTGGTGACGTGAAGTCATGTGACCGTGCTGTAGTTCCTTTATAGCCCAACATTAGCCGCCTTTAGCTTAGCGGTGGTGACGTGAAGTCATGTGACCGGGCTGTAGTTCCTTTATAGCCCAACATTAGCCTCCTTTAGCTTAGCGGTGGTGACGTGAAGTCATGTGACCGGGCTGTAGTTCCTTTATAGCCCAACGTTAGCTTTTTACTTCAGAAATCATAAAGTGGAGTTCATATGTGGAGATGATCCTGCTGAACTGAACCTGTAAGTATCATGAACGTTTGTTTGACACAGATTATTTTCTGACATTATCCAAAATCACATGGAGAAATCCCATTGGACCAGGAGATGCTGCCTTCAGGGTCAGTTCACATCCCACTCGATAGATCTTTTAAAGACCGTCGTGTTCTCCCCTGGAAACGCTCACCATGAAGATGTTGGTGATGGCGTCCAGGATGACGAGGACGATCTTGCTGTCCTTGGAGGAGAGGAGGTTCAGCAGCGGCTCCAGGATGTTGGCCTGCACCAGGTAGACCACCTGCTGCACGGACCCCCCGCTGGTGAAGTTCGTGATGGCCCACACCGCCTCCTTCTGGGTTTTATAGTCACCCTGCAGAGAAAGGAGATGAGATGATGAGCCATATGGTTATCACTAGCCATGTGCATATGGCAATAAAACCTTTGAATCTTGAACTTCTGTTTTTAATGCGACGTCATCATATTTTAAAAACAATAGAGCAGCGGGTAGCTCAGTCTGAAGCAACCAATAACGCAGTAGGGATGCTCCGATCGCCAATTACGGGGCCTATCGCCGGAATCAGTATAGGCCGATAGCCGATCCGATCGAGTGGGCGGGGCCTAAATTAACTGAGTTTAAACATCACTTTAAGTGGAAGATTACGATCGATCGGAGCATCCCTAATAGCTAGCTTAATAAAAACCATTAACGACACGTACCCGGAGCAGCACGTCCACCAGCAGGGGCACGAGCCCGGCGTCGATGACCTCCTGGATCTGGCAGTCCCTGCCGGCCGTCACGTTGGACAGAGTCCAGGCCGCCTCCTTCTGGATGTTGGCCTTCTTGTGGGACAGCAGCGCGGGGAACATGGCGAGGGCTCCGGAGTCCAGCACCGCCTGCGTCTGCTCGTCTGTCCCCGTCACGATGTTCCCCAGGGCTCGCAGCGCCGGGGTCTGAGGGGGGAGAGGACAGTCTGTTTATAAAAGGCATATTTTCTTTTTTTAAATCATAATTCTGAACTTTTATCTCATTCACATTTTAAAATCTCACTATCAGTTTTCTGCTAAAAAATAAAAACCAAGAGAGGCGAAGTCCCTCCCTTTCCGGTGGAGCTCCATGGGACCTTAACTCGTAAAAAGTATGTATTGAAGTCGATGGAGAGAGAAACGTTATCTTTCAATCCCGTTTGAATTGTGCCACGAATTACACACATGATGTTTGCCAATTCAAAAGATAATTTTGGAATAGAAAAATTAAAATTTGTCGTAAAACTGTGAAGTAATACTTTTTTTTTGTTTAAAAAATAAAAAAAGAATAGTTTGTTTTTCTTGCGTGTCACCAGCCATCGTTAACCAATCGGAAGTGGCCCTTGATAGAAGCTGATGGATGAAGCTTCCAATGGAGCTTCAGATGGTTCAGGTTAGCGATGCTCCATCACGTGTTTCTATCACAGGGTGAATCTTAAACTGAAGCTCGACTTTAAAGCAACCCAACGGAAGTTTCATGTAAGTTTAGTTCTTTCACTCGTAGCTCGGGCTGCGGGGGCGCTAGAGACGGGAGCACGTTGATGCGACCTTCCTAGCCGGAGATATGGCCGCATTTTACAATAAACTTCCGTTGGGTCGCTTAAAACAAATATCGCAAATCCAATCACAATATCTGTCAGAAACATCTCAATTAGATTTCCCCAAATCGTGCAGCCCTACTTCCCAGCACACACATTCATCAAAGCCAATCTGACGTCCCAATGATTACATGCTGTAGATTATTAATGCGTTTGTCGGCACATGGGTTTTATCGCTCTGCCAACGTGTGAGCAGGAAATAAGCTTAATGCGCCGGGACACTCTGGGCTCAGGCGTCTGGCCTCGGGTCACGTTTCACCGGAGGCCATTTTCAGACGGAGCCGAACGAGAGTCAGACCTTTGACTTCATAGGGATGAACTTCTCTCATTTCAAAATCTCAGGATCTATAAATCTCATAATGCCTTGGAGGTCAGCACTGTGGCCTTGTTGATCAATACGACGATGAAGTCATCGTTTTGACTTTTTAAAATCATAATTATTAACTTCTCTCATTTAAAAATCTCACAATCAGTTTTTTTAAATCTTATAATACATTAGATTTGAATAGCGCTTTACATAAAATAATGGCTTTATATATTTCTTAATAATCTCTGTTTTACTACTACTTGCAACCACATGAACACATGGCATGCAGACAGAAGGCATTCATCTGAAGTCATCATCATTTTAGATTAGGGATGCCAGAAACTGCCCATGATCAAATTCGAAAATCGGACGGCCCAGGCGAATATTATCCCCCCCCCACGGGAGAGACATTTTTTTTGCTGCTGGCTTCCTCCAAGTGTACAGTAAAACAAACTGGCGGTGTGACCAATGGCCATTTACAATTATTAATATTATTAGCATTAGTCTATATTTTGGTTGAAACTAAGCCAGGATAATAATAAAAATATATATAAATAAAATCGAATTAAAAAATTTTATTTTCGATTATGAGACTATAACGAATATTCTAAAAATCACTGGCATCCATATTTTAGATTTCCTTAAATCAATGTTTTAGGTTGAAACAAATACAAAATTGAATGTTGATTTTCTTACTGCTCCTAAAAAAGGCTCAATCTACAACACGTGGCCCCTTCCTCTCGCTGCTGCCCCATGCACCGCGTTCTGTGGCAGCTGATTGATGGGACTGTCCACGACGCTATAAACACATGCATGTCCTTCCGATTATATAAAATAAAAACACCACATGTAAGAGGTTTGGGACGCACCACGACGGCCAGCTCCTCGAACCCGAGCAGCTTGACGAGGCGGGGGATGAGCCCGGTCTGCACCATGACCTCGATGCGGTCGTTGGAGCCGTCCGTCAGGTAGGACACGGCCCAGCAGGCGTCAGCCAGCACCTCGCGGTCCTCGTGGTGCAGCAGGCGCACCAGCACGGGCAGGATCTGCTGGATGGCTGCGAGGGGGGGGGACGGGTTCTTGTTCCTGCAGAGGTTGGAGAGGGTCCAGGTCACGTTCCTCAGGTAGCCCACCTGCAGAGAGAGAGAGGTTAGTTTGATGTGAGAGGAGGCATGGTGTCAGAGCGCCCTCTAGTGGGGACAGAGGAGAATGGCTGAAAGTGCACACATTACATTTCTTTGAATAATAAGTCATATTGCTATTGTACTTCAAACTGTATTTCTTGTAATAGTTTTTCTATGTATATTTGCTCTTGGTTTACAACTCAATTCCTCTTACTAAATAAACCCGAGTCTGATTCTCAATAAAAGCGGATATTACCAATTATGTTGAATTTGATATTTCTCAATTAACACATTTTTAAACGTAATACTTTAAATAAATACTTCTACACAATATAAGACCTTTGCTGAGAGAGGAGTGTCGAGTCAGAGCGCCCTCTAGTGGCGACAGTGCACTTTCCCCCCAGATTGCTATTTTACTTCCAATATGCATACTTTTTTTTAAAGCCTTATTTATTTAAGCTTTATTTATCCATCAATATGATGATGAGTAATCAGTTAATATCAAACATGCCTAATAGGTCTGTTGAATTTGATATTTCTCAATTAACACATTTTAAACGTAATACTTTAAATAAATACTTCTACAGAATATAAGAGAGCCCTTCGCTGAGAGAGGAGTGTCGAGTCAGAGCGCCCTCTAGTGGCGACAGTGCACTTTCCCCCCAGATTGCTAGTTTACTTTGAATATTCATACTTTTTTAAAGCCTTATTTATTGTAATAATACATTTGATTTATATTTCTCTTTTCCCAGTGCTCCAGGCGCTTTACTTATCCATCAATATGATGACGAGTAATCAGTGAATATCAAACATGCCCAATAGGTCTGACGAACTTGGAGCAATTTACATTCACTGCGTACAAATCGAAACGATGCAACGTCTTGGAAAAAGCGCAAGTGATAATATCTCAACTGTAATGAGATCTTTTTTTAAAAATATTTCATACTTTGCGACCTGCATGGCAACGACATGATCGCCTAGGTACATCCTAATCGGCTCCAACATGGGGGAACAGCTACTGTAGAATATTCAATGCGTTTGTCGGCACATGGGTTTCATCGCTCTGCCAATGTGTGAGCAGGAAATAAGCTTAATGCGCCGGGACACTCTGGGCTCAGGCGTCTGGCCTCAGGTCACGTTTCACCGGAGGCCATTTTCAGACCGAGCCGGACGAGAGTCAGACTTTTGACTTTTTACCACCAACGGGTCCATTTCACCCACAGCTGTTTTTTTTTTTATTGTATGTAGCTTTTTTTCAATAAAATATTCAAGTCTCCCAGTCCGTGACTTTTCCGTAAAGTGTGTTATGTAGCATCCTCTGTTGTTAAAAATTGTTTCATACTTTAAAATTCTGATAAAATGCACATCTACCCCACAAATCGCCATTTTACTTCGTATATTTATACTTTTTTTGGATTTGATGTGTTCCTTTTAAGTCCTCTACGCACATGGATCCATCATTATACACCACATCTAATTCAGTGGATGTTTAAATCTATAAAGATCATTGAAATTAATTAATGTTGTAATAATTAATTTGGCTGTTTTTTTTCTTTTCTTGAAATACTTCTGTAGAATAATCAGAATATATTCTTTTAAATGTGTCTAAGGAATTCAATAATGTGTTTTTCCCCCTTTAAACTGCCTGTAAGGACATTTTCAGAAAAGTACCTGTATGGACAAAGCAAGTCCGATAATAGATCACATGACTGACTCACCGTGAGCACGGAGAGGTCGGGCACGGCCAGCAGGCTGAGCAGAGGCAGGACGGCCCCGTGTTTGATCACATGGTCTCTGAGGGCAGAGCCGTCGCCTGAGAGGGGACGAAGAACACGGCTCAGTAAGACGAGATGAGAGGACATGCATCTGCAAGTAATCCCACCAACCCAGTACAACCCAGTGGCTAAAAACCAGTTTGATACCTCAGGACGGCCTGATCTGTAGAATACGAGACATTTCTACATTTTTGGGAAAAGAACCAGGTGCGACTTTTTGGACCATGTGTCAAATACACAAGTGAAAGTATTTGATGTGCGTCATGTCCCATTTCAGAATCATATATTAAATAACTGGATTATGATCATGTCTGTGTTCATCACTTCTGGTATGAGTCAGGGTTCATACACTTTTTCACCAATGACCCAAAAGATTACTCTTCTCCGCGTGCCACTGAAAGGGTTTATTTGAAAGTAAATAATAGATTTAATTTGTTAGCGCTTTTACAGGTGCTCAAAGACGCTTTACAGAGATAGCGAAGGGAACAGAAAAGGAACAAATAAATATATAGTTAAAGTCAAATAATACAAAAACAATCCGATTAAAAGCCAGATTGAAGAGGTGAGTGCTTTGAAGGTGGTGAGGTCAAGTCTCTGATGGGTAGGGGAGTGAGTTCCAGAGTGAGGGGCAGCGACGGAGAGGCTCCGCCCCTCTCCTTCTTGAACATAAGGGCTGAAACATGTCGTGCCTTTCTAAAACAAATCGGCTGACTAGCTTCTCCGCGCCAAAGCAACTCAAATCTCTCACCAGCGAAACACCTCGTCAGTTAAAAGCCATTTTACGTTTCATTACGATACGATATTTATTATCATTAAAGTATTACTATTTCGGCGATTAGATAAAATTATATTTGATGCAACTTTGGTTCCATTTCCACGACTTCTCCAGGGCCTGGAATTAGGCCATGTTTCCAATGCCCGTAAGAACCCTGATAAGTAGAGCTGAAAGTACGATACTGGCGTCTGAAATGGAGCAGTGGAAGTATTAGCATACAATAAAAATACTTTAGTACAAGCACCTAAAAGTTCTACTTGTACTAAAGCTACCTCGTTGTAATCCACCTCTGGAGATAGAATGTGAAGAAGACGGCTTCATAAATACCGGCGATGTTCCCCAGCGCCCACACGGCCTGCTCGCTGATGTGCTGGTGGGGGGAGTTGACCAGGCCGATGAAGGCGGGGATGCCCCCCCCCTCCACCACGGCCGCCGTCTGCTCCGAGGTCCCCGAGGCGATGTTGGTGAGAGCCCAGGACGCCTCAAACTGCATGGGGGGGGAATCCACCAGGCGCAGGAAGGACACGAACCTCGGGATGAGACCCGCGCTGATCAGCTGGTTGATCGGGGGGTTCTTCTCCCGGGAGAGGAGCTTCCTGTGAGGAGAGAGGAGGTGAGTTAGGAGAGAGGAGGTGAGTTAGAGGTGAGGAGGGAGGAGTTAGAGGAGAGGAGGGAGGAGGTGAGTGAGAGGAGAGGAGGTGAGTGAGAGGAGAGGAGGTGAGTGAGAGGAGAGGAGGTGAGGAGGGGAGAGAGGAGAGGAGGTGAGTGAGAGGAGAGGAGGTGAGTGAGTGGGGAGGGTGGGAGCGGTGAGTGAGTGAGGCGTGAGTGTGAGTGCGTGCGTGGCGCGTGCGGTGCGTGCGCGCGCTCGTGCGTGCGTGCGTGCGTGGCCGCGGCGGTGCGTGCCGCCGCGGCGCGCGGTGCGTGCGCGGCGCGGCGTGCTGCGCGCGCGCGTGCGCGCGCGGTGCGTGCGCGGCGTGCCGTGCGCGCGCGGCGGTGCGCGCCGCGCGCGGTGCGTGCGTGCGTGGCGCGGCGGTGCGTGCGCGCGCGGCGGTGCGTGCGCGCGCGCGTGCGTGCGCGGCGCGGCGGTGCGTGCGCGCGCGGCGGCGCGTGCGTGCGTGCGCGCGGTGCGTGCGGCGCGCGGTGCGTGCGCGGCGGTGCGTCGCGCGCGTGCGTCGCGCGGCGGGCGTGGCGCGGCGGTGCGTGCGTGCGGTGCGTGCGCGGCGGTGCGTGCGCGCGTGCGTCGTGCGCGGTTGCGTGCGCGCGGCGTGCGTCCGCCGCGTGCGTTGCTGCGTGCGCGGCGCGGCGTGCGTGCGCGCGCGCGGCGGTGCGTGCGCGTTCGGCGTGCGTGCGCGGCTGCGGCGCGGCCGAGGGTGCGTGCGGTGCTTGGTTCGTGAGCGGCGAGTGGTGCGTGCGCGTAGGTGCGTCGCGCGGTGTGCTTGCGGCGTTGCGCGCGGCGCGTCGTGGCGCGGCGGTGCGTGCTCGGCGGTGCGTGCGCGCGTGCGTGCGTGCGTGCGCGCGCGCGTGCGTGCGTGCGCGCGTGCGCGCGCGCGCGCGCGCGCGTGCGTGCGTGCGCGCGCGCGGTGCGTCGGCGCGCGGTGCGTCGCGCGGCGGTGCGTCCGCCGGTGCGTCGCGCGGCGGTGCGTGGCGCGGCGGTGCGTTCGCGGCGGTGCGTTCGCGGCGGTGCGTTCGCGGCGGTGCGTGCGTGGCGCGGCGGTGCGTGCGCGGCGTGCGCGGCGGTGCGTGCGCGGCGCCGCGGCGGTGCGTGGCGCGGCGGTGCGTGCGGCGCGGCGTGCGGCGCGGCGTGCGGCGCGGCGTGAGGAGAGGAGGTGAGTGAGGAGAGGAGGTTACCGTGCTGCCTGCGTGGCCTGCAGCTGAGTCTCTGCGTCTCCACTGTTCACCCCAGCGAGGATCTCCTCCACCGTCCACTGTCTGAACGCCTGGAGGACACGGGGCGATCAGAACCAACAACTTGATAAAACGTACTTGTAATAAAAAGTATTTATGGAGGTCTATGTAATCTATCGCAAAGAAATATGCCCGTGACATCTTAAGTGATGATGGATCATAACGTAACATGGTTCTTTATCAACGAGGAGAAAAATCCTCAGCCTATTTTAATTTAACAACTTTTAGAAGAATATATATTTGTTAGAATAGATTATAATGCCGTTCACCCCATGCTAACACAATAGCATTTTATCAGTGAAGCTCAATATCCCTTTCCCTCTGTTTAACGTCATCAAACAATACGTTTCCATTTTGTCAAATTGATTCTAATCAGCAGAAGAAAGTAGGCAACCATTTTGAATAAAATAATAAATAATGAAAAACATATAGGGAGTTTCACAAAGACATAAACATATACAGTCCATGCTAACGTGATTTAAGGGTGGGGTCTGTGGTGGACCCCTTACATTCCTCAAGCAACAGATCTCAGATCAGCAAAAAGTTACATTGTTGGCTTGTTACAACATTATAAATGTGGTTTTCTTGTCTTCTCTGCATATAAACCCACATGTAAGTCGTGTAAACCCAGCTGGAACAATAGATTCAACGTGTTTTAAAATATGTTTTTAAAACGCTCACCTGACAGTTCTGGGTCCTCTCCTGCAGAGGCGAAGTGGCCTCGTCAGGAAACACTGCAACATTTCTCTTTTTGAACATCTGGTCATCTTTCTTCGCCTTTCGGAGCTCCACGTTCACCTCCACCCTCCTGCGTCGAAGCTCCTGCATTCACGGTCCATTTAAAGTCACATTTTAAAAACTTCAAATATGTGGATTAAGAAGCTAAAATGTCGCAGAAATTAAAAAAAAAAACTCACATTGGCATCTTTGCCTTTGTTCTTGAATTTGTTCAGACGGTCGGCGTTCTCACATGACGGAGCAGACATGTTTGCAGGTGACAGGGAAGCTTAGCAGCAGTGAAAATGAAGTTTTAAGTGGTTTTTCCTGTAAAGAAATATAGGTTAAATCACTTTTAGCTGCCTCATGTCAAGCATATGGACGGATTGACACCAAAATAAACCCCTGACAGCCAGCTACAGTTGGTAATATCGTCAATAAACCACATACAAGTATGCATAACTGTATTTGTTCAAGGATAAAATGACATTTCTTTTAATAAAGCTTGATAAGTAGGAGACACGTTCTTACCTGGCTCTCGCTCGGAGTTTGTAATACTCGAAAAGTGCCGGACACTGCGGACAGACCTTTAAATTACTGAAACTGAGCCCTCTGATTGGTCCGTTTGAGCAGAAGCATCCAGCCGCCTCTTCTCATTGGTCCGTTTGAAAAAATCACGAAGCAAACAGGAAGTGTCGTAATGCGGGTATCGCGATATCTCCGTAGCGCGGCAGAATCATACCGCACGGAAACTGATCCTGACTCGGTTTTTAACAGTCGTTCTGGTTTTTCATTGGATGCTTGTGACGGGTGAGCGGATCCCAGATCTGTGGATTTTGGTCCTCATGGAATGACACTTTTAAAGGGGACAAACCGTCCCGTCGAACAATGTCAATACTTTTTTGTACATTTACAATAGAAAACGACACGTTTCTTTGTTACTACATAAGGTACTTCATGTCACACCTTTGTATCTCATAATTTCTACTTTTTCATCACTTCATACTGACATTTTATCCCATAATTATGACTCTTTACTTCATAATTTCGATTAATCTCATAATTTCGATTTTTATATCTTGTAATTTTAATTATGACTTTAGATCTCATCATTTACCTTTCTATCTCATCACTTTCCCGTAGTTATGACTTTATCTAATAATTTCAACCTCTTTTCATTTCAAAATCTTGTGATTTTGACTTTGAATCTTAGATTTGACTTTGTATTTAATAGTTTTTACTTATTTTATCAATCTGTACGTAGTTCTCATCATTATGACAATGTTTATTACTTTTTTTTTACCTGATAACTGCCACTTTATTAGATCTCATGATTGACTTTTTATCCCATAAATACGTGTCATTTTGACTCTTAATCTCATCATTTCTACCTTTTACTCGTTATGACTTTTGTATTTCATAATTTGGACATTTGTCTCATAACGCTGACTTTTTATATCATTTTTATTTTCTCAAAAGCTCAGATTTTTGGGTACCACGTTACAATAAGACTACCCTTATAAAGTGTTTACGAATAGTTTGTAATTCATTTATTAATTAGGTTGTAAATCATGAATAAGCTTTTATAAGACATGAGATAAACAGGGCAACTGTGACCGGCTGCTTGCCAAATAGTGAGCCCATTTATCTGTACTGCCAAGTCTACCTAGCTTACTTCGTCTTCTTCATCAGCCAGCATCCTTGGTCTGTTGAGTTGATTCTCGCTAAGCAGCCAATATAAGGCTTAGTCCTCTTGCCAAATAGTGAGCCTGTGTTCAGGCCCAATTTGCTGCCCTAGGCAAGATTTAGGGGGTGCCATAGTTTATGGGCGCTGTACGCAATATAGGCGTAGTTCTGTTAGTATAAGATAATAAGATGTACTTTGTTGATCCAAAATCGGGAAATTGTGTTATGATTTTTATTTCTAACTTTCTTTTTTTCTCCCCAATTGCGCCCCCCCCTATGCGCCTATACTATACTGCCTATGCCGAGGGCCGGCCCTGCCTGTGTTGATGTATGCAAACTATGTTAGAACTGGTTTATAAATGGTTCTTAATGATTAATAAAGCAGAAACACGTGGGTTTGCTATCCTGGCTCCAAAATGGTGGAATGAGCTCCCATTGACATCAGGACAGCAGATAGCTTACACACCTTCCGGCGCAGACTGAAAACTCATCTCTTTCGACTCCACTCCGAGCGATAGAACTATTAACAAAGCACTTATATACTACTAAAGGGCTGGCTTATCTAAAGCCAGTTGAGTAGCACTTGAAATGTTTTTGCTCTATGAAACCTGATGTACTTTATGATTCTGTTTTCTTCAAGTTTGTATCTTGTTGGTCGAACGCACTTATTGTAAGTCGCTTTGGATAAAAGCGTCAGCTAAATGCAATGTTTTCAACCCAATTATAAACTCTTGATGAATCCTTTATAAGGGTAGTCTTATTGTAAAGTGGTACAGATTTGTGTCAAATTGCTGTTTTTATCTCATGACTTTTCATGTGGATTTTTTGCCCAGATATATGCATTCATTAATTATAAGCAACAATCCCCCAAATTCAGACATTTTTTATTATTATAATCAAGTTTAAAAAACATTTTCACACATCAAGGAAGATATCAGTCTTTTATATTTTATTAAGTTCCATATACATCAATATTTCTCCAGATGTAATACAAAAAAAGAAAAAGAAATCAGGTGAAAATTGGACAATTATAGTCATTATTTTTTTTACAAACAGGGCAGAAACCTTCAGATTTAGCGAGTCGTCCTTCTGAGTCAGTCGATCCATTTACAATAGCTTATTACTGTTCGATCAGTAGGGCGAAGACGTTAGACCTACTGCTGTCCAACCGTCTTTCTAAACAAAAAGTGGAAAAAGGCTAATTTAGACACTTGATGCTCAGTAAAACTCAGCTATTGTTCGTCAATATTCAAATTTCTCGTTGGAAATGTCGGATGGCCTTTTGATAAACAAGAAAGACAAAGAATGAAAAGACTGAGATCCCAAAAAAAAAATAAACATGGAAATACGAGAGCTCCTTAAAGAGTCTTTTCTCCGAGGTAAACCGTCTTCTGAACGCTCCTCAGTTCAGTCCCGCCGACGAACACGGGTCCAAAAAAAAGGTCCCTTTCAGAGCGCCAACGCAGACCCTGAACGCAGCACGAGGGTCCGTCACACAGTTCAGAAAAATAGCCGTTTTCTTGGCAAGTGCATTTTTTGTTGTTGTTTGAGAAACGTGCGCTGCTTTTTCTAAGAGACCGTGGAACGCTGTAGCTTGTTGTTATGAGACCTACAGGGTGTGGAGAGAGGGGAGAGTTGAGAGCCCTTCGTGATTTTTATATTTATTTCTGCGACAGACACGGCAGATGCAACGGCGGAGAATCCTGCGGGAGGAAACATCTGGGAATGCCTTTAGGGAGGGAAGCTTTGTAGTACAGTTTCTTAAAATAATACCATCTAAAAATGGCTTCGTGATTATTTAAAACATTCAAACATACAACCGCTGTACATGATAAAAAAGTATGTACATTCAAGATCTTAACAACCAGCTCAATCAACTCAAAGGGGATGTAACATACACAGCTTCTCATAAATATCTCTATATAACAAAATACGCAGCTTAAATATGGTTTTTGTTTTATATCCCGTAAGGTGGACACATCTATCGAAGCTCAGAAGATAAATACAATGAATGCATTAAAGTCCTGATTAAGCCGTGAGTTATTGGAGAGGCCAGATTGGAGGAGATAATGAGAAGAAAGGGTCCCTTGATTGCTTTTCCGATTAGATTATTATATTACCAAAAATGTGAAATTGCCGGCGTTTACATGAAAGCACATTGGTGTGTGTGTGTGTGTGTGTGTGTGTGGTTTCCTTCTTAAGTTATTGTTTTTATATATAGGGAGGCCAGCATCCAGTCCAGACTGCCGCTACTTTAAGAATCTGACAATCTGTAAGAAAAGAGAGGATGGGATGGCGTAAATCAAAAAGGCATGCAGCAAAGGTGAACACGCACAAATGCAACGGTACACATGACACACACGATACACGGTACACACACGATACACACACGGTACACACACATGATACACGATACACACACGGTACACACACGATACACACACGGTACACACACGATACACACACACACACGATACACACACGATACACACACGATACACACTTGACACACACATGATACACACACGGTACACACACGATACACACACGATACACACACGATACACACATACACGATACACACGATACACACACGATACACACACGATACACACACGGTACACGAAAAGCTGCTACATATTTCGGTCCCATTTCATGTTTTATTCGACATTTAACTTGAAAATCGAATGTTTTTCTAAATACATTTTATTGCTTATTCTTAAACTAGCTTCTTATGTTAAAGAACATATTCCATATACATCTTAACTATTGGACATTTTCTATTCTAAATACATCTTTTATCGGAAATTCTTACTACATTTTATTTATATTCTATTTTATTTTAAAGTGGATATTTTCCTTAAAATTCTTATATTTATAAACACAATTTAATTGTATTTATTTTTAGATATTTTACCTTATTGTCTTATGTTTATATAAATATATTGTTGAGTCTTTATAGCGTATTTTTACTTTATAGAATGTAGAATTAGAGGATGAAACCCTCTTCAATGCTCACACACACATGTGCATCTATCCCCTTCTAGTACTAGGACTTAATGTTATGAAGTATAAAGAGAAATAAGTATTATTATAATTATATTTTATTATCTGGGTTTGAAATCGGTCGAATGTCCTAATGTTTGCCAGCTCTGTAGGTTTGAGCCGAGCAGCAGTGTATACTCCAACGTCCTGCGCATGCCGGCGGTAAACAAAGGGTTAAAAGTGAGTGATGTCATGGAGGGAGAGAGCCCCAGATGTTCAGCACATGTTTTTACCTGCTGGCTTTGAAGCCTTTGAGCTTCTGAACGAAGAAGGCCTCCAGCACCTCGGCACACTGGAAGAAGGGCGTGTCGTTGGGGTTGTAGTAGCGACAGTTATCGAAGATTTTGGTCACGTCCGCCACGATCTCCGTGAGCTTCTGGTAATGTCGCTTCTGCAGACGCGTCTCCATCGTGGAGAAGTCTACGAGCGGACGGAGACACATGTGGTTAAATACATACGTGTTGTTCATATCGTGGAATAAACGGCGTGGAGAAGTCTACGAGGGGAAGGAGACTTATGGATTCATAACGTGAAATGAACAGAGGTTTGATGCTTCGGACTTCTGTTTTCCAGGTTTAAGGAACTCGTGATAATGTCTGATCCAGTTCTTACCCATGGGCTCCTTGATGACGCGATAGTAATCCGGAGCGTCGTGAGGATCCACCGGCTCCAGGAAAGGCCACGCCATTTTATGAGACTGTAGAAATAACAGAAAGATAGCACACTTATAAGATGGAACCAAAACCGAGAAAGAGGAGACATTATTTGCCGAATTGACCTGGGATGAAATGGTATAAAGGATTTAAAAAAAGAGTTTTGATAAGCTCTTAAAAACAGTTAAACTTAAAGGGGACCTATCATGCTATTTGTAGGCAACAGCACAGCTCTCAGATATATACAAATATATAGAAAACATGTCGATGAAGTGGTCACCCATTCTAGCCACGCCTCATATCCCTCTGTTTCACTTCCTGTTTCTAAAGTGCTGATTTGGGGAATGAAGGTTTTTTTTTTTACTGAAAAAAATTAAAATAATAGGGGGCGGAGCTTATGCGGGACCCGGCAGCTACCGTCTAAACTAAATGCTGCCGTGATGAAACGCCATATCATGGATTATCAAGGATCTGAAACAGTCTGGAGCTCAAAGGCTTTCTCTCTCCCGGTTACACCACAAGGCGAGTTCCTTTCTACTTCCTGCTTCTTCACACACATGCTCTCCAGCACAGGTTAGCTCTGAGTGCTAGCGATGCTAATGTAAACACCGACCATATTACGTCCAGAACAGTCGGGCATTGTTTCAGATAGCAACGTTTCTGATTGGCCCGTGGGTCCACATTTCAGATGTTACGTCATATCGGACGCAAATCTGGATCAGCTCCGTTGTTCCCCGTTTTTAGAGATTTGGGTATGGAGGAAAAGAGAGGGGTTTATTTCCTGACGCTGCGTGAGTTCCCCCGACACACCGGGGACACATGTTGATGTAGAAGAGACATCAACATGTGCATTTTGCATGATAGGTCCCCTTTAAGTCTCCCGCTTTCTGAGATATTTGGGAATATGGCGTCAGGCCATTTAATAAATACGATAAGACTGTGTTGTTAGAGGTCACATTTAAGGTCATTATGTGGTTAAGTAGAGTCTGGGCAATGATTATAGGTCATCATCATTTTGAAGTAAGAGATTATAAGAAAAGGACATGTTTTATATGGCGGAGATACAAAATAAATGTGCCATTAGCCGCTTTCACACCAAGTGCTTTGCCGCACTTAGTGCCTAAGAGCAATCGCGTTCACACCAGAATAAGTTCCTGAGGGAAGATTACGCAAATGAAGCCGCTGACGTCACTTCTTCTTCTTCTGCTTTGGGTTTACTGGCAGGTCGCAACCCACTTCACAGCGTATACTGCCGTAGTCCCCGGCCGGAAGTCCCCGGAGTTGGGGAAGGCTTCAGTAGAAGCTGCTGGGAGTCCCAGCAGCTTCTACTGAAGCCTTCCGAGTAAATCGCCAGAACGCCGACACCTCCTCATCTCCACCGCTCGCATGTTTTATTTTGTGTTGCCATAAGTTAGTCTCTCTGCGTTTCTGCGCGGGGCTAATGCTAATGCTAATAATGCTAATGCCAGCAAATAAAATGGAGGCTTCAAAAAACTTTTCCGAGTTTTACGGGGCGTGATTTGCAATCCGCCCAGCCAATCAGAAATTGGTACTTTTTTATCCCCAGGAAAGCACCACCTCTTTTTGGTGTGAACGCAAAATTCCAGGCACTAACGGAACTAAAAGTACGGGGAAAAGTACTCCGGTGTGCCTATTATGTGCGCCACCTTGTTTCTATAAATGTTTTTATTCTATTTTATTTTTTATTGCACATTCTTACTTCTCACTTCTTGTGTTTGTATATATATTTTAAATAGTCGAAAACACAATTTTCTCCAAGATAAATAAGTATAAGTATAGAAAAAGTTTTATGAGTGAGTTTTATTCTAATATTTATTTCGGTTTGGAAACTTTACAATATGCATTATCATTTACATATATATTAAAAGGATCATACACCTAGATATTTAGATCAAATATTGCTCTTCCTGCAATTTGAATATTGCACGAAACCAAGTATTAACTGTGCAGCCTTACTTTGTAGTAGCGACAGCCGGACAGACATTATTTCTCTCCGTACCTGTAAGGAGCGCAGTATTCTCTTCAGCCCCTCGTAGTCCTTGTCGGTGAGCGGCGTGAGGACCGTCATGGCGTCCTCGGTGGACTGGCACTGCGGACACACGTACAGATCGATGTGCGTGGCCTCGCTCTGAAGGATCCCCACGCAGCGCCCGTGGTACCAGTTCTGACAGCGGTCGCACCCGATGTAGAACCTGAGGGAGAAATCAGAAGAGGTTAAACCAGTAGTGGAGTACAAATACTTTGTTATTGTACTTAAGTACATTTTTCTGGTATCAGTACTTTACTCCACGACTTATTTTTATGAAGACTTTTTACTTTGACTTCTTACATTTTGAACACAAATACCTGTACTTTCTACTTCTTACATGTTGAACTCAAATACCTGTACTTTCTACTTCTCACATGTGGAACTCAAATACCTGTACTTTCTACTTCTTACATGTTGAACCCAAATACCTGTACTTTCTACTTCTCTCATGTTGAACTCAAATACCTGTACTTTCTACTTCTTACATGTTGAACTCAAATACCTGTACTTTCTACTTCTCACATGTGGAACTCAAATACCTGTACTTTCTACTTCTTACATGTTGAACTCAAATACCTGTACTTTCTACTTCTTACATGTTGAACTCAAATACCTGTACTTTCTACTTCTTACATGTTGAACTCAAATACCTGTACTTTCTACTTCTCTCATGTTGAACTCAAATACCTGTACTTTCTACTTCTTACATGTTGAACTCAAATACCTGTACTTTCTACTTCTCACATGTTGAACTCAAATACCTGTACTTTCTACTTCTCACATGTTGAACACAAATACCTGTACTTTCTACTTCTCACATGTTGAACACAAATACCTGTACTTTCTACTTCTTACATGTTGAACTCAAATACCTGTACTTTCTACTTCTTACATGTTGAACTCAAATACCTGTACTTTCTACTTCTCACATGTTGAACTCAAATACCTGTACTTTCTACTTCTTACATGTTGAACTCAAATACCTGTACTTTCTACTTCTTACATGTTGAACACAAATACCTGTACTTTCTACTTCTCACATGTTGAACTCAAATACCTGTACTTTCTACTTCTTACATGTTGAACACAAATACCTGTACTTTCTACTTCTCACATGTTGAACTCAAATACCTGTACTTTCTACTTCTTACATGTTGAACTCAAATACCTGTACTTTCTACTTCTTACATGTTGAACTCAAATACCTGTACTTTCTACTTCTTACATGTTCAACATGTAAGAAGTAGAAAGTACAGGTATTTGTGTTCAACAAGAGTATTTTTAAACACGAGTATCTGTACTTCTACTCGAGTAAAGGATGTGTGTACTGTTGCCATCTCTGGGTATTTCTCTCTCCTTCAACAGACACATTGTTCTGTACTTTGTTTAATGTGCGGAAAGTCCCCCAGCTGCGAGTGTGTACGTACTGTGACTCGTCGTAGGGAGTCCTGCAGATGCAGAACAGCTCCTCCTCTGTGCTCTCCCCCTCCTGACCTCGCTTACAGGCGTCACAAACAAAGTCCTCCAGCTTCTTGGCTTCTTTCTCCGTGATGCCCACACAGGCCCCGTGGAACCAGTTGGAGCAGAGGTCGCAGCCGATGTAGAACCTGAGAGGAGGAGGGACTTTAGAGCCTTGACTTACATTAAAGCAGAAATACTGTGGTCTTTAAAATACTATAATACGTTACTTAAGAGTGTTAGGCCCTGTAATGTTGTTCACGTTTTTTGTTTTGTTCGGGTGCTACCCAAAAGAACTGAACACAAGGAAGCGAGAACAAACCTTTTTAAATGTATGTCTGCAACAGGCAATAGCACTTTCATGAAAACATTGAAACAGTCCAAGTATTGGTAAACGGTTAAAAGAACCGTCTCCATGGGTCTCGTTAGAGAAAATAATATATTCAATTAAAGGAAAACAAGAACTATTTAACAAAGTATGGGTCCCTGTCCTTAACTATCGGCTCACACCAAGGACTTTGCTGTACTGCAGATCGCGTTCACACCGGAACAAATGAAGCCGCTGACGTCACTTCTTCTTCTTCTTCTGCTTTGGGTTTACTGGTAGGCTACAAACCACTTCACGGCGTATACTGCCACCCGGAGTCCCCGGCCGGAAGTCCCCGGAGTTGGGGAAGGCTTCAGTAGAAGCTGCTGGGACTCCCAGCAGCTGCTACTGAAGCCTTCCGAGTAAATCGCCAGAACGCCGACACCTCCTCATCTCCACCGCTCCCATGTTTTATTTTGTGTTGCCATAAGTTAGTCTCTCTGCGTTTCTGCGCTGGGCTAATGCTAATAATGCTAATGCCAGCAAATAAAATGGCGGCTTCACAAAACTTTTCCGAGTTTTACGGGGCGTGGCTTGCAATCCGCCCAGCCAATCAGACATAGGAACTTCTTTCTCCCCAGGAAAGTCCCACCTCTCTAGCAGGGACGGAAAAGGGACTGGAATGGTTCTCATTAACTAAGTTCTAGTTCCAGATTTTTTTGGTGTGAACTATCGGAACTATACTGGGAAAAGTACTCCGGTGTGAAAGCGCCTTATCTAACATGAGGATCTCGAGCAGGGGGGGGCAAATGGCGGGGAAACACTCACAATAAACACCGGCTGTTGTTCTGCCTGCTGTGACGTTAAGTTACCGCTCGTAATTATGCCGAAGCTTCAAAGTTGTATTTATCGTCTGAATTTGGCAAAACAAGTTTAATATTCTAAAAACCAGGACTTTGTTTATTTGAAATCAGATGAAAACGAACTGTAACGGACCCTGCCGTGTTATCTATGATTTCTACGGAGAGGCGAAGTCCCTCCCTTTCCTCCATGGGACCTTTTTTCGGAAAAAGTATGCATTGGAGTCGATGGAGAGAAAGATTATCGTTTGAATTGTGCCACGAATTACACACATGATGTTTGTCAATTCAAAAGATAATTAAAGTCAAAACATTTAAAATGTGTCGTCAAACTGTGAAGTAACATATTTGTTTGTGTGAAACCGCTCAATGAACTACATCTCCCGCCTCGCACCACACACCCAGACGGCCGTCACGTTGAACATTTCACTTCTTTCTCTCAGAACGAGGCGGAAAGTATTAAAAGAGGTGAAAATCACTCCGAGTCTGGGCGCGTTGAGAGCTGCACACACAAGGGGAGTGAGTCGGTTCCTGAGAGCCAGCATGCGGGACCGGGACTCTGGGATTTGTAGTCTTTCTAGTTGCGTATTTTTCATCGTCTTATATTTCAACAGTTTTACGACAAACTGTGACTTTTCTGACATGGAAATGATTTGTTAAGATTGATAAACATCACATGTGTAATTCGTGGCACAATTCAAACGGGATCGAAAGATAATCTTTCTCTCTCCGTTGACTTCAATGCATAATTTTTCTGAAATAAGGTCCCACGGGGGTCCACCGGAAGGGGAGGGACTTCCTATACTCTCTCTCTACGCCTTGCATTCATAATGTCAGCAGGAGGGAGGGGGAGCGGCGCTGAGGAACAGCAGAGTGCGGGTTGACAGGTGCCTGTGTGGAGGCGTGTGGCGCAGTGGACTAGTGTATTGGTGTTGGGATCAGGGCACAGGTTCAAACCCCACAGCATGTCGTTGTGTCCCTGAGACACTTCACCCCAAAATGCTCCTGTGGTGATTGTCCACAGTACTGAGTATGGAAGTCGCTTTGGATAAAAGCGTCTAACAAGCGACATGTCATGTGATGTGTTGACATTCCCCTTATTGTGCGTCAGCAGAGGCTACAAGTGTCTTAGGTTCAAGTTAGACAACTACCGTCTGGGTTAGTGTTCATGACTTCATGTTTATGTCATCTCAATGCTAGGGCTGTCCCGAATACCATTTTTCGGGCTCCGGATATTCGGTAGTAATCAGCAGCGAATATTCGGCCCGCGTGCGGGGGGCGTAGTAATCAGCAGCGAACCGCTTCAACACGTGTATTTCGGTTTATTCACGGCATTCATTTTGTTATTCTACTGTATTGTTGTTTATAGTTATTTGTTAATGTAACCCAATGTGTGTTCTTTGAAATTGAAAAGGATATCGCATTGTGTTTGTTACTTTCGTTGCAGTTGTAAACGTCTTAAGTGTAATTTGGCTTCCTATTTATTATAGACATGCTTTTATTTTGAAGGAGAGGTAGCGCTGTTGACAGGAAGTTGTTGTTGCTATGGAAACAACGTGACGGAGATTAGCGGAGAAAAGTAATATCTACATATAAAGACGGAGAATGTCAACGATAACGTTTAAGGTTAAGTGTTAGCACCCCCCGAAGAGGCACGAGCTCTTACGGTGGTATTGGAGATTTCAATAAATTCAATTTGAAAAAAAAGGGGAAAAAACAAACAAAACGAATATCGAAATCCGAATAGTACTCCAACGAACGAATATTCGGGTACAGCCCTAAAATGCACACACACTGATATTTGTTTAGTGAGCTTCAGAGGATGTTCCCTGAAAGATTGTAAAATGTCAAAGAAGATGTCCGACTTAGTATATTTGTTATTAATTACAATACATGGAATGTGTGTGTGTTCCAACTAATCTGCGGCCCCCTGGTGGCCAGTACATACATGCTGTGGCCCCCACCACCATCCCTGCTCTCGAGAGTACTCTGGGTCAGCTAATTGGAGATGATTAATGTTCCTCTGCTGGAGGAAGGATGGAAGCCTTTCATATCTGCCTACATGCTTGTATATTTCCTTACTTAGCCTACCACCATGTTTATGTAGTTCATTTAATGTGACTTTTAATGTACTTCATGATGTTATGTCTTGTGGATGTTTGTGTCCTGTCTTATATATTGTCTATACATGCTAAAAACTCACACACTACTTTAAGTACAGTACTCGTTTTAAAGTACTTCCCCAACTGACTGCTGGTACTTCACTTGTCCCATTCTCACACATACACACACTTTTAATGCACTTTATATACTATTTTTTTTTTTTAATCAATATTTTTAACTATTTATTCCCCCGTATGATTGTTTGTCCTATTGCTGTGTTTTTTAGTGTTATGTATTTGTTTGTATTTTTTGCACACCGGGACAGAGTTGCACTCTGAATCTCGTTATACTCTGTGTATAATGACAATAAAAGGCTTTAACTTAACTTTAACTTTGAATACCATTTTCCGGGCTCCGGATATTCGGTAGTAATCAGCAGCGAATATTCGGCCCTCAGCAGCGAACCGCTTCAACACGTGTATTTCGGTTTATTCACGGCATTCATTTTGTTATTCTACTGTATTGTTGTTTATAGTTATTTGTTAATGTAACCCAATGTGTGTTCTTTGAAATTGAAAAGGATATCGCATCGTGTTTGTTACTTTCGTTGCAGTTGTATATGTCTATATGGACATGCTTTTATTTTGAAGGAGAGTTAGCGCTGTTGACCGGAAGTTGTTGTTGCTATGGAAACAATGTGACGGAGATGAACGGAGAAAAGTAATATCTACATATAAAGACGGAGAAAGTCAACGATAGCGTTTATGGTTAAGTGTGAGCACCCCCCGAAGAGGCACAAGCTCTCACGTTGGTATTGGAGATTTCAATAAATTCAATTTGAAAAAAATATATCCGAATAACGACATCGAAACCCCTCCAACGACGAATATTCGGGTACAGCCCTACTTCACTCACTTGGACTCGTCGTACGCCGTCTTGCACACGCAGTACAGTTTGGGCTCCTTCTTGTGATCCTTGGAGGAAGACGAGGGCTTTTTCTTCTTCTTGTGTTTGTCTCTGTCTTTGTCTCTGTCCTGGTCTTTGTCCTTCTCTTTGTCCCGGTGTCTGTCCCTCTCCTTCTCCATCTCCATCTCCCCTTCTCTGTCTTTATCTTTCTCTCTACAGAGTTCCCGATCTTTCTCTCGCTCTTTCTCCCGCTCTTTGTCCCGATCTTTCTCCCGCTCTTTGTCCCGCTCTTTGTCCCGATCTTTGTCCCGCTCCCGTTTCTTCTCCTTGTCGTGATGCCGGTCTCTGATCCGGTTCCTGTCTTTGTCCCGCTCCTCCTCTCGTTTACGTTTGTGTGAGGAAGAGGAGGAGGAGGTGGGGGAGGGGTGTGCGCTGTGGGAGGAATGTGAGGAGTGATGGGTGGAGTGTGAGGAGGTGTGTGAGGAGGGAGTGTGTGAGGAGGGAGTGTGTGAGGAGGGAGCGTGTGAGGAGGGAGCGTGTGAGGAGGAAGTGTGTGAGGCGGCGGCCGCCTTCACTGTGGCTGCGGCCGCCTGAGTGATGGCTGCTCTCGCCTTCTCCTTCTCCTTCTGCAGACGAGCGATGTCCCGCCTCAGCTCCTCCTGAGGAACACACAGAGGACACAATGTTTAGCATCTCCTCTCTAAAGGTTACGCCTTCTCAAAAGGAGATTGATAGAAAGCCCACCCGGTGATATGATACTTTGCATGTTGACGTTATGATACGTTTTGTTTCTCAATGCTAGCGGTGATTAGGGATTTCTTTACTTTCTGTTCTGTTACGGTGGATATTAACACTATTGGGAAAATCCTGAGTGTCCTCCTCCAACATGAGAGTAGCATGCTAACAAGTGACTTTTAATGTACCGTACTTTTCGGACGATAAGCCGCGACTTTTTCCCCCATTTTTGTTGTACAGCTAACGGCCACTAGGGGACCTCCTAAATCTATGGATTTTACAGGTAAAATTAACCACCTTAACACTATGGGCTCTAGGACCGGCGGGCTCCAGCAGGAACAGCTGGAGGCCGGAAAAGAGTGAGACAGGCAGCGGCCAAAGTGAAAGTGGAACCGAGAGACAGAACGAGAGCAAGACAGACGGACAATTTAGCTGCTGCGGCTCATATACAGGTGCGCTTTATGGTCCGAAAAGTACGGTGCGTGGATCCTGAGGTTGAAGCTCACGCCGGGGACCAGGGAGATTTAACATTTTGAAGTATTCAGAGAAAGTCAGAATTTTGAGATTTTGTAAGAAAGTCATAATTTTTTTAAAAAGTCACATTTTATGACACAATGTTTCGTATCATTTGATCTTAGAACCTCAATTGGAATTTTTTATTTGGCTTATACTTTTTAGTAGTGTCACTTATTGTTATTTGAATTATGCGTCCAGCATGAGAGGGGCTATATAAATAAAGCTGATTATATAATGATATAACACCCTGTCATCCCACTTCCTGTCCTGATCCCGTGGGCTTTCCGCTGAGGCATCATATGAGAGTGACGGCCCCTACACACGGCGGAGTGCCGCTTCAACGCTTCTGCCTATTCACTTTGAATGGGGTGACGTCGCGATTCGCCGAACTGCATTGTGGGAGGCGTCAGCCAATCAAATCCCTCGTATGCAAATCTGACAGTACAAGCAGTAGCCAATCAAACCGCGTGTATGTTGGGAGAGCCAGACCGCAGTTATTTCCCATATGTCAACAAAAGGAGGAGAAAATGATCGTGGCGGTCGGGAACATACAGGGATACAAACCGGAGGAGCCAGGCATGGGGGGGGGGGGGCAGGGACAGTGGGGGAAACTGGGAGGTGTTCGCTTGTTTGGGGAGTTTATATCCAGTGTACTTCGTTTGAATGGACAGCTAGCAAGCAGAGACAGTATATTTAGCCAGCATGGATGTAGCATGAATGCTTTGCTTTGTATGTCCGGGGCGGGACATTCATGTGATTGGTTGTTGGTCGGGTTGACTCCCCAAGCTCAAGACACGCCCACCACCACCGCACGCCGCCGTGTGTGGGCCGTGACGGTTCATCGCGTGCTCACCTGGACCTGCAGCTGCAGCTCTTTGTCCAGCAGCGCCCTCTTCTTCAGGATCTCCGCCTTCAGCTGCTCTTTGTGTTTGTACAGCAGCGCCGTCAGCTTGGAGGCGTTCTGTTTGGAGCGCTTCTGCTCCACCACCTCCTCCTTCTTCCTCTTCTTGGCCGCCTGCTTCTCGTCCTTCTCCATCTTGTCCAGGATGAACTTCATCACCTGGTTGCACACGATCATCCTGAAAACAAGCGGGGAGGCAGTGGTGATCAGCTGGCGGAGGGAGACGCGGTGAAAACACGACGTTTAAAACCCTGAAATACACACTTTGTTTTACAATAAATCAGGCTCTGATAGGACCGTCAAGTCTCTCTCCTCGAACAGAAGGAATGGAACAATCTTAAAGAGATATTTCAAAACATGGTACACACGTGGGGTTTAAATCCAAAGAGTTTAATAATAATAATAATACATGTGATTTATATAGCGCTTTTCCTGGTGCTCAAACCGCTTTACAAGCAAGTAAGAGGAGGAAGTGAGAGAGGAAGGTGAGAGGAGGAAGTGAGAGAGGAAGGTGAGAGGAGGAAGAGGAAGTGAGAGGAGGAGGAGGAAGAGGAGGAAGTGAGAGAGGAAGGTGAGAGGAGGAGGAGGAGGAGGAGTGAGAGAGGAAGGTGAGAGGAGGAAGTGAGAGAGGAAGGTGAGAGGAGGAAGAGGAAGTGAGAGGAGGAGGAGGAAGAGGAGGAAGTGAGAGAGGAAGTGAGAGGAGGAGGAGGAGGAAGTGAGAGAGGAAGGTGAGAGGAGGAGGAGGAGGAAGTGAGAGGAGGAGGAGGAGGAGGAAGTGAGAGGAGGAGGAGGAAGAGGAGGAAGTGAGAGAGGAAGGTGAGAGGAGGAAGTGAGAGAGGAAGGTGAGAGGAGGAGGAGGAAGTGAGAGGAGGAGGAAGAGGAGGAAGTGAGAGAGGAAGAGGAGGAAGTGAGAGAGGAGGAGGAGGAAGTGAGAGGAGGAAGAGGAGGAAGTGAGAGAGGAAGAGGAGGAAGTGAGAGAGGAGGAGGAGGAAGTGAGAGAGGAAGTGAGAGGAGGAGGAAGAGGAGGATGTGAGAGAGAAAGTGAGAGGAGGAAGTGAGAGAGGAAGGTGAGGAAGTGAGAGAGGAAGAGGAGGAAGTGAGAGAGGAAGTGAGAGAGGAGGAGGAAGTGAGAGAGGAAGGTGAGAGGAGGAAGAGAGAGAGGAAGGTGAGAGGAGGAAGTGAGAGAGGAAGGTGAGAGGAGGAGGAGGAAGTGAGAGGAGGAGGAGGAGGAAGAGGAGGAAGTGAGAGAGGAAGAGGAGGAAGTGAGAGAGGAGGAGGAGGAGGAAGTGAGAGGAGGAGGAGGAGGAGGAAGTGAGAGAGGAAGTGAGAGGAGGAAGAGGAGGAAGTGAGAGAGGAAGAGGAGGAAGTGAGAGAGGAGGAGGAGGAGGAGGAAGAGGAGGAAGTGAGAGAGGAAGAGGAGGAAGTGAGAGAGGAGGAGGAGGAGGAGGAAGAGGAGGAAGTGAGAGAGGAGGAGGAGAAGGAAGTGAGAGAGGAAGTGAGAGAGGAGGAGGAAGTGAGAGAGGAAGTGAGAGGAGGAGGAAGAGGAGGAAGTGAGAGAGGAAGTGAGAGGAGGAAGAGGAGGAAGTGAGAGAGGAAGGAGGAGGAGGAGGAAGTGGGAGGAGGAGGAAGAGGAGGAAGTGAGAGAAAAGGAGGAGGAAGTATTTTGTCGAGTAAAAAGCAAAATGAAAACTCACGATAAATCTATTAATAGAAAAATATCTGAATTTTAAGATTCTCCAGAAAAAGTAACAAAATAACAACAAAAGTAAAAAGGGCTAAGCTAGGTGGAGTAAGGGCGAGGGGTGAGCGGGTCAGGAGCAGGGTGTCTGCAGGAATCCTGAAGTCAGACCTTTCAAGACCTTTTTTTAAGACCGGTGCCTTGCTCAAGGGCACGCGGCAGGGCAGGAGGTGAACTGGGACCTCTCCAATGCGGCTTTCACACCAGCGCTTTTCAGTTTCTAGCTCTGAGCGGGAGCTTTTCTGGTTCAGCTCCGGTTTCCCTTTTCAGCTCCCGCTCTGTGCACACCGCCCACTGCCGCCCCAGAGCTGCCCCTGCTGCGTCATGACGTCACCGTTTACATCGCTGATTTGCCCCCCAACGGCAGCTCACAACAACAACAACAACAACAACTGCGTCGGGTCGATGCTCGTGTTGCTTTTAATCACACGAAGCCAGAATAAATTGAATAACGACTTCTCCAACCTGATGCTTTTCTCCAGAGTGCCGTGGTTCATTGATTATTAATGTGTTTCTGCAGCATTTACCGACCGCTGCAGTGCTGCTCTTCCACGGGAGTTTATTCTCCCGTTCCCGGTTAGCTCACACTGCAGCGGCCGCTCTAAAGTATTCACTGTCCGACTCACACAAGCAGCTGATGCATATCCCCAGCTCCCCTTAGCCTAAGTGAATGTGTGTCAGTCTGAATTGACGCTGTTTGGTATCACAACGCTGTTATGAAAGTTTCTCTGGTATCAAACGGGTGATGTTGGCATAGCAACCGAAGCTAAACTGACTACTTGCATCCGATAGCTGCAATAATACAAAACAACACGTCTGCCTCTCTCCACAATGATCGATAACAGTGAACGGATGGTCAGAGTAAGGCACAAATAAACAGAATCACACGAAGCCTGGTTAGTGTTGCCTGACTTTATAAAGTGTGTTTATAGGCACTACTGCTTGTAGGCAGGCTGACAGTCGACCCGTGTTCAGGGGAGGTGGGTTTAGTTTCCTGCACGCCTCGACGTGAGAGAGACGTAAGCGACGCCGCTCCAAAGCTCTTGCCTCTGGACCGACAATTTTTTGGAGCTGGAAATGAAGCGGATTCCGGAGCTAAGAGCCGGCGCAGCTCCGGTGTGAACTGGAGAACCCGGCGCTTTTCAGGCTCTAGCTCCGAGCCGGAGCTGAAAAGGCGCTGGTGTGAAAGGGGCATGAGTAGCGGTCCACACTCCATATTTAGGTCTGGTCGGGGACTTGAACCGGCGACCCTACGGCTCCCAGCCCAAGCCCCTACCGACTGAGCCACTACCACTGCACAACGATTACATTCAGGCACACTGCCTGATGCAACCTCTTTGGACACTTTATATACTTATTGAAAAAAAAGCTACAAAATGTAATATCTTGGAAAATGCCGTTTAATAGCCTTAATTTTCGCAAAATAGATTTATCAACTTTTAATACTTTTTAAGACCCCGAAGAGTGAAAGGGTGAGTTTTGAGGGATTGCTTGATATATTATACATACTATATATGAATATATTGTACAGCCTTAAAGCTTAAATTACACTTCTATTTTCTTTTGCATACAGTATAAATAAATCAAATAAAAACATATGCCTCATTGTACGCTTTTATATTTCTTTTTTACGTAAGGAAATAAAAAACAGTTGAAAAATAAAGATTAGTATTTTTAGAAGAAAGGCAGTAAAAATACTAATACTACTAGTTTCCAAAAAGATATGATTGTTAATCATAGACTTGAGGCCCTAAAGGAGGAGGCGTGTGGCGCAGTGGTTTGTGCGTTGGTGGGGCACAGGTTCAAACCCCACTGCAGCCAGCATGTCGTTGCCGCTGTGGGGATTGTCCACAGTATTGAGTATGGAAGTCGCTTTGGATAAAAGCGTCTAACTGTCAAACATTACTGCGACATCACTACCGTTACATGAAGTCTTACTTAATAAACTTATTTGATTTTTATCCATGTGTTTGCCTTTTAATTTAATATTTGAGTCTGTACTCGCTGCCGTAACAAAGTCCTCGCTGTGGGAGGAATAAAGTGTGTGTGTGTGTGTGTTGTTCCTCAGACCTCTGGTTCTCCTCTCTCTCGGCGGCAGCGAGACTTTTCTTCTGCTTCAGCTGCTCGGCCGAGGAACTCTGCTTCACCACCACCGCCGCCTGCCACACACACACACACACACACACACACACACACACACACACACACACACACACACACACACACACACACACACACACACACACACACACACACACACACACACACACACACACACACACACACACACACACACACACACACACACACACACACACACACCACACACACCACACACACACACACACACACACACACACCACACACACACACACACACACACACACACACACACGATTTAATAACTTTTCTTTTCACGTTTTAACAAAGAAATCAGTTAAACAATAAAAATATCATTATATTATATAATATTTAAAATCCTAATTAAAAAAATAAGACTGAATGTAAATAACAATAGTATAATTTTCAATATTCTCACACTTATATAAATAATATAAGTTATTTTTATTTATTTTTTAATTGCACTGTTTCAAATAGCCAACCCTATTATATAATTGCAATATTTATACATCAGTATTTCATCAGAAATATCGTGATATTTGATTTTCTCCATATTACTCGTCTTACTTTCTGTAAATATTAAAAGTGTACCTGCTGTAAGAAATTGTAAATATTGTTAGTTGTTGGTTCTGACCTGTTTCTGGACCCCCTCCCCTGCCGGGCTCACAGCCTGCAGGTTCAGGTTCTGGTCCTTCTGCTTCCCCTCCTGCTGTTTCTTCTTCTTTGGTTTCTGCTGGATCTTCAGCAGCTCCTGGACGCTCGCCGGCGCCTGGATGGTCACCAAGTTCTGGATCTGGTGGTTCTGGATCTGGTGGTTCTGGGTCGGCTGCTGCTGGATCTGGAGGTTCTGGATCTGGTGGTTCTGGGTCGGCTGCTGCTGGATCTGGAGGTTCTGAATCTGGTGGTTCTGGGTCGGCTGCTGCTGGATCTGGAGGTTCTGGATCTGGTGGTTCTGGGTCGGCTGCTGCTGGATCTGGAGGTTCTGGATCTGGTGGTTCTGGGTCGGCTGCTGCTGGATCTGGAGGTTCTGAATCTGGTGGTTCTGGGTCGGCTGCTGCTGGATCTGGAGGTTCTGGATCTGGTGGTTCTGGGTCGGCTGCTGCTGGATCTGGAGGTTCTGGATCTGGTGGTTCTGGGTCGGCTGCTGCTGGATCTGGAGGTTCTGGATCTGGTGGTTCTGGGTCGGCTGCTGCTGGATCTGGAGGTTCTGGATCTGGTGGTTCTGGGTCGGCGGCTGCTGGATCTGGATGGGCAGCTGCAGTTTGATCTGCTGCGGTACCACTCCACCCTGCTGCTGGGCCTGGATCTGGATCTGGGCCTGGATCTGAGCCGCCACGTGGGGAGGGAGAGCGGAGAGGAGCTGCACCGGCTGCTGGAGGCCCGGTACTGTGATCAGCTGGTGCCTGAGGGGGGACTGGACCTGCACCTGGGTCTGGTTCTGAGGCTGGAACTGGACCTGGAGCTTTGCTTGGACTTGAGGTTGGGCTTGGATCTGAATCTGCTGCTGAACCTGGTTCTGCTGCGGGGACTGGACCTGGAACTGGGTTTGGATTTGAGTTTGGACCTGTGGTTGTTGCTGCTGCTGCTGGACTTGGAACTGGGTTTGGATTTGAGTTTGGACCTGGGGTTGCTGCTGAACCTGGCTCTGTTGCTGGAACTGGATCTGAACCTGGGGATGGAGCTGGTTCTGGGCCTGAGTTTGGACCTGCTGCTGTTGAGCCTGGGGTTGAAACGAAGCCTGTATCTGCGGGTGGTACTGAGGCTGGACCCGGGTCTGGACCTGGGGCTGAAACTGGACCTGAGGCTGGAGGTTCTGCGTCTGAGGCGTGAACTGAACCCGGACCTGGCCGTGGTTCTGGGCTTGTGCTTGGGCCTGAATGTGTTGCACTTGGGCAAACGGTTGGACCTGGATCTGGGCCCGGATCTGGTTCTGGATCTGGCGCTGGGGGGAGAGAGGAGTCTGGATCTGAGGCTGTGAGGGTCTGACGGCAGGGAGGCCCATGTGGACCTGAACCGCCGAGACGGGGATCTGAGAGAGCTGCTGCACTGAGACCACAGCAGGGAGTCCTGGGGGAGGGGGCTGAGGCAGGGCGGGGGGGTTCTGAGGCTGATGGACCAGGGTCTGAGACAAGGCCGGGGTCCAGACCTGGTGCTGAGCCGTCCGAAGATCAGCCAGAGCTGCAGCGGGAAGGGGAGAGAAGCATCAATAAACAGACACACGAGTAAGAACAGCAGCGTCCAAAGGCTGAAGTACTGAAGTGCTGCATGAACACATTTGAGATAATTTTTTTCACTACTTTTTACTAAAGATTACAGTTTTGTATATAAGTGTATATTTTTTTATATATTTTATCTTATTTTTACAATACATTTCTCCAAAATGTACACTTTTTATTAAAATATTTCGTATATTTTTTATTAAAATATTTCGTATATTTTTTTTATTTACTTCAGATTTTCTTTCATTTCGTATCAACACATTGTATATAACTTGTTTGAATTATTTAAACATTTTTAACTGTTTATTTAAATTATTGTAACTTTTAAATTGTTTTATTTAACCATGTTCTCGTACATTATTATTATTATTACCAAAATGTATTGTAAAAATAAGATAAAAATATAAAAAAAATTATTAAAATATTTCGTATATTTTTTTTAATTTACTTCAGATTTTCTTTCATTTCATATCAACACATTGTATATAACTTGTTTGAATTATTTAAAAAATTTTAACTGTTTATTTAAATTATTGTAACTTTTAAATTGTTTTATTTAACCATGTCCTCGTACATTATTATTATTATTACCAAAATGTATTGTAAAAATAAGATAAAAATATAAAAAAAATTAAAATATTTCGTATATTTTTTTTAATTTACTTCAGATTTTCTTTCATTTCGTATCAACACATTGTATATAACTTGTTTGAATTATTTAAAAAATGTTAACTGTTTATTTAAATTATTGTAACTTTTAAATTGTTTTATTTAACCATGTTCTCGTACATTATTATTATTACCAAAATGTATTGTAAAAATAAGATAAAAATTAAAATATTTCGTATATTTTTTTTAATTTACTTCAGATTTTCTTTCATTTCGTATTAACACATTGTATATAACTTGTTTGAATTATTTAAACATTTTTAACTGTTTATTTAAATTATTTTAACTTTTAAATTGTTTTATTTAACCATGTTCTCGTACGTTAGGATGCATAATGTCAAAGATAAAATGCGTTTCTCGTGTTCCTTACCTGGCACTGAGGGTGTTGTAGCGGTGGCGGTGACGGGGGTGACCACAGCAGCATGAAGAGGAACATGAAGGGGGGTCTGGATCTGAGTCAGACCCCCTGGGGAGGGGGCTGACATCTGTGTGGAAACAACACCTAAAACTGGGGAGGAGACGGGGGCGAGAGCTGGGGTCGGGACTCTGACCGGAGAGGGAAGAGCAGACGCTGGGATCTGAAGCGAGTTTGTCGATACGGCCATTTGGGGGGAGGTTTTGATTAAAGTCGGAGGTAAAGAAGGGGCGGGGCTTAACACGTGTGTCTGGATTTGGGGTGCAACTTGTCCCGGGACAGGGAGCGAAACTGCAGTTTGTGCGGGGAAAACCCCCGAAGAGAGGGTGGAGATTTGAGTCATTGCTGGGGAGGGAATAGGGTGGGGGAGGGAAGTGGGTGAGGATAGCTGAGACGCCATTTTGTTCTGCATGGGAGCCAAACTCGGCATTTGTGTCGGGACAGGAAGAGGGGCGACCATTTTTGTTTGTGTCAGGGACGAGGGGGTGGTTTGGACTTGTGCGGGGGCTCTGGTTTGGCTTTGAGGCGGCGTTTGAGGGGTGGTAGTGGGTGAGGATGATGGGGGGACGGGGGTGAAGAGGAACCGCTGCACCTGGCCGTTGGGCATGGCCGCCTGCATGAGCTGCTGCCCGGGGCTGGGGACCACCGTCACCCCCTGGGGGAGGATCTGTAACTGACCCTGGGTCTGCCCCTGACCCTGGATCACCACCGTCAGACCAGGGTTCCCCCCCTAAAGAGGAGAGAGGGACAGAGAAGCATTTAACTTAGAAATCCAAGGGAGAGAAGAAGAAGTTTGAGTTGATGCGATAGACGTGTGTCTCACCTGAGCGCCCTGTGTGAGCTGCAAGAGTTGAGCCATGGTGAGTTTAACCTGACCCTGCTGGGGTCTGCTGGGCTGGGGGGGGGCAGGCGTCTGTCCGGGGGTCGAGGGGGCCGGACCTGCTGCTCTCTGAGGGGTCTGCAGGGGGGCGGAGCCAGTAGGCTGAGGCTGGCCTGGAGGAGAGGAGGGAGAATGTTTTATTAACCCTACAAAGCTAAAGGAGGCTAATGTTGGGCTATAAAGGAACTACAGCACGGTCACATGACTTCACGTCTACAGCACGGTCACATGACTTCACGTCACCACCGCTAAGCTAAAGGAGCCTAATGTTGGAATATAAAGGAACTACAGCACGGTCACATGACTTCACGTCACCACCGCTAAGCTAAAGGTGGCTAATGTTGGGCTATAAAGGAACACACGGTCACATGACTTCACGTCACCCCGCTAAGCTAAAGGTGGTTAATGTGGGCTATAAAGGAACTACAGCACGGTCACATGACTTCACGTCACCACCGCTAAGCTAAAGGCGGCTAATGTGGGCTATAAAGGAACTACAGCACGGTCACATGACTTCACGTCACCACCGCTAAGCTAAAGGCGGCTAATGTTGGGCTATAAAGGAACTACAGCACGGTCACATGACTTCACGTCACCACCGCTAAGCTAAAGGAGGCTAATGTTGGGCTATAGAGGAACTACAGCACGGTCACATGACTTCACGTCACCACCGCTAAGCTAAAGGTGGCTAATGTTGGGCTATAAAGGAACTACAGCACGGTCACATGACTTCACGTCTCCACCGCTAAGCTAAAGGTGGCTAATGTTGGGCTATAAAGGAACTACAGCACGGTCACATGACTTCACGTCTCCACCGCTAAGCTAAAGGAGGCTAATGTTGAGACCTTAATTTTCTAATAGATATTATAGCGTTAAAGATCACCTTGCTGAGCCAACGCCGGACTCCTGAGCATCGCTGCACCCGTAGCCGTAGCTGGTGAAGACGTGGTGCCCGATTGGATTTGACCTACTGTTGTGACGGCCTGAAACACAAAGCCATAAAGATAAAATCTTCAACGATCATGCTCTTAATATTTCTGAAACTGAAAAGGACATGGAGAAAGAAAGCAGACCTGCTGCGGGGTGGTTGTTGTGGAGTTGGAGGCTCTGATGTTCATGTTTCCAGTCGTTGGATGTAATGTGCTGTAAGTCCTCAAGTTAGCAGGGGGTCCAGAGGGGAAGATGCCCAGGACCTTCTGTGGCACGACACCTGTGGATAAGAGAAACATTTAATAAGTGAAAGAAGCAAATATGCATCGGGTGATACAGGTCGAGGATGCACAGAAGCTTGATTTAATCGGGTAACGGTGGATTAAAAACAACACTTAGAAACACGTTAAGACAAAATCTAGCCCAACATTAGCCACCTTTAGCTTAGTGGTGGTGACGTGAAGTCATGTGACCGTGCTGTAGTTCCTTTATAGCCCAACATTAGCCACCTTTAGCTTAGCGGTGGTGACGTGAAGTCATGTGACCGTGCTGTAGTTCCTTTATAGCCCAACGTTAGCCACCTTTAGCTTAGCGGTGGTGACGTGAAGTCATGTGACCGTGCTGTAGTTCCTTTATAGCCAAACATTAGCCGCCTTTAGCTTAGCGGTGGTGACGTGAAGTCATGTGACCGTGCTGTAGTTCCTTTATAGCCCAACATTAGCCGCCTTTAGCTTAGCGGTGGTGACGTGAAGTCATGTGACCGTGCTGTAGTTCCTTTATAGCCCAACATTAGCCGCCTTTAGCTTAGCGGTGGTGACGTGAAGTCATGTGACCGTGCTGTAGTTCCTTTACAGCCCAACATTAGCCGCCTTTAGCTTAGCGGTGGTGACGTGAAGTCATGTGACCGTGCTGTAGTTCCTTTAAGCCCAACATTAGCCGCCTTTAGCTTAGCGGTGGTGACGTGAAGTCATGTGACCGTGCTGTAGTTCCTTTATAGCCCAACATTAGCCACCTTTAGCTTAGCGGTGGTGACGTGAAGTCATGTGACCGTGCTGCAGTTCCTTTATAGCCCAACATTAGCCGCCTTTAGCTTAGCGGTGGTGACGTGAAGTCATGTGACCGTGCTGTAGTTCCTTTATAGCCCAACATTAGCCACCTTTAGCTTAGCGGTGGTGACGTGAAGTCATGTGACCGTGCTGTAGTTCCTTTATAGCCCAACATTAGCCGCCTTTAGCTTAGCGGTGGTGACGTGAAGTCATGTGACCGTGCTGTAGTTCCTTTATAGCCCAACATTAGCCACCTTTAGCTTAGCGGTGGTGACGTGAAGTCATGTGACCGTGCTGTAGTTCCTTTACAGCCCAACATTAGCCGCCTTTAGCTTAGCGGTGGTGACGTGAAGTCATGTGACCGTGCTGTAGTTCCTTTATAGCCCAACATTAGCCGCCTTTAGCTTAGCGGTGGTGACGTGAAGTCATGTGACCGTGCTGTAGTTCCTTTATAGCCCAACATTAGCCGCCTTTAGCTTAGTGGTGGTGACGTGAAGTCATGTGACCGTGCTGCAGTTCCTTTATAGCCCAACATTAGCCTCCTTTAGCTTAGCGGTGGTGACGTGAAGTCATGTGACCGTGCCGTAGTTCCTTTATAGCCCAACATTAGCTTTTAACTTCAAAAATCATGAGGTGGTGTTAACATGTGGAGATTATCCTGCTGAACAAAATGTCTAAGTATCATAAACGTTTGTTTGACACAGAGATTATGTTCTGTAATAATCCAAAAACACACGGAGGAATCTCATTAAACCAGGGAGATGCTAACTTCCGGATCATCCTACAGCAATAAGTCCCCCCTGCACCACTCTATAGATGTTGCCTCTTCCACGACTTCCATGTTCCATCCATTTTGGCAAGTGCTGGCACAAACCAGCGGAAATGGATGACCTCGTGCTCGTTACCTCCTTGAGTGGTGGGCATGTTGAGCGTGACAATCTTGCTGTTAGCGGGGATCGGGAGTTTGGCGGCGAGCATCGGGCCTGCAACCGTCACGGAGAAGCTTTGCTCTGATTTGATGCTGCTGGTGGAAGCTGCAACACACAGCAAGCCACCTGCTGTCACGCTAACCGAACCATGGCCGACGCGAGAGCCAGCGTTCGGCTGTTTCAAGTTTCAAGGCTTTATTGCCATTAGCACATTAGCTACAGTGTAGATATGGCAATGAAAAACGTAGGTCACAGGCTCCTCCAACAGTGCAACATATATATAGGACCATAGAACAAATAAAACGGATACAGTGTCTGCTCGGGGATTTGAACCAGGGACCATCTGGCTCCCAAGCAAAGACCTTACAGACTGAGCTAAGGACACCCAACAAGTGAAGATGGAAAAGGGATTAACGTCCGACAATCTGATACGCAATGAAAATGAAGGGAAAACTAAAGAAAAATCTCTCAAAGTCGTTGAAAAAGAGGAAAAAAATTATAAGAAAAAGGGGGAAATTATCTGAAATATATCTTTGGTTTGTCTGCCTGCTTCTAACAACACATGATGGATGAGACAACTCACAATTATATCTGATTTGAGATATTGAAGTGACTGTTAGTTTGTATATATTTATCGTTGTGCTTTTATTTATGTCTTAATGTGTGTATATATCTAGGTCAGTGTTTCTCAAACTTTTTCATACCAAGGACTTAACCAATACAAAAATACTCGCGGACCACCTAATTCCACAAATATCCAAAAACACATCGTTATTCTAGAACAGATTACAAATCGCCTGAAAATGGTACAAGCAAGTGGCAACATGTGTGACGAAGGTGTTGGGCTGGGCTATATCACGCAATCGAAAGTGAAACTTAAGCTCGCTCCATTGCGGAGATATTCCCGCGAGAGTGCGGAAAACTTAAAATAAATGTTTTATTTCAAATGTGAAATTTTACCAATATACTCACGGACCACTAGGGGGCGCTACGATTGTTTCCTTACTTCCAAACTAAAAAAAAACCTCCAGCGCTTTGTGCCAAAAGTCAATATTTCAGATGTAAACAAACAATATATTCACATTAAAATAAATATCCTTTCAAATCCTCCCCGTCTCCTCTCCATCTCACCTGGGCTGCCGTTGTTCTGGCCCTGCTTCACCCAGGAGGCGAAGGACTGGTGGAAGTTCTTGTCCTGCTGGAAGGGCACCGAAGAACCCAGTTTGTTGGCGAGAACCATCTTAGTCCCCGAGGTGACCTGACCCGGTCTGAGTGTGGTGGAGGAGGGAGAGGGGGAGGGAGAGGAGGAGGAAGAGGAGGGAGGCGTGGCAGGGGGTCCCGGTCTCAGTGGCTCCAGACGTTTCTGTAACAAGATGGTGGAACATTTAGGAACTATATATAAAGATGGGGAAGGGAACAGAACATGAGAATAGAGGAAGAAGGAATAGGAAAGGTTATAAAGGAATAAGGAAAGCATCTAGGAATAGGAAAGGAATATAAAGGAATAGGAGACTACTAGGAAAGGAACAATAAAGGATTAGGAAAGGAATCTAAAAGGGATAGGAGACTACTAGGAAAGGAACAATAAAGGATTAGGATAGGAATCTAAAGGGATAGGAAAGGCATCTAAAGGGGATAGGAAAGGCATCTAAAGGGATAGGAAAGGAATCTAAAGAGATAGGAAAGGAATCTAAAAGGGATAGGAAAGGCATCTAAAAGGGATAGGAAAGGAATCTAAAGGGATAGGAAAAGCATCTAAAGGGATAGGAAAGGAATCTAAAGGGATAGGAAAGGAATCTAAAAAGGGAGAGGAAAGGAATCTAAAGGAATGGGAAAGGAATCTAAAGGGATAGAAAAGGAATCTAAAGGAATCTAAAGGGATTAGTGTTGCACGGTGTACCGATACTTGAAAGGTACCGCGATACCCTGCCGTTAAAAACGGTACGATTCCTCCGTTTCATTAGTATCGGTACTTTAAGAATGACGGGGAAAAGTACTCCGTGAAAAAGCGCCGTTTTAATAAGAGCCGTGTGTGTTCAGCGCTCTGCTTCCACTCCCTGCACTGCAGCCGTGCCTGCAGTCCCGCTCCTCTCAAGCACGTTCTAAGTCCCTCCCCTCTCTCGTGCACGCGGCCACGCGCTAGCTGCCAGAGCATGTGAGAAAACGAGAAGCATGGCTGCAAGTGGGAGTGCAACTGCCGCTGCGCCTCGGCTTGTTGACAAAAAAGACGCCAGAAGTCTGTGAACGGGCCGTTCAGGTGTTCAGAGCAGAGCTCCCTGTCGGAGCGCAGAGCGTGATGTGCACTGAAAAGTTTTCTGTCGCAATATTATCGTTGAGCAAACTTAACTAGCAAACTAGCATCACTATCTGCTAACGTTAGCTTTAGCCTTCGTTTTCTATTAGTTTTTTTCATAGGCTATAAACGGAGGTGGTATAAGTATATATCTTGTACTTGAGTAAAAGTAGAAGTACCCAGGTCTTGTACTTGAGTTAAAGTAGAAGTACCAGAATGTAGGAACAATCCTGCAATCAAAATGTTCCTCAAATAAAAGTACAAAAGTATTATCATCAAAATATAGTTAAAGTAGCGACAGTAAAAGTAGAAGTACTCAGGTCTTGTACTAGAAGCACCAGAGTGTAGGAATACTCTGTTACAGTAAAAGTACTGCATTCAAAATGTTCCTCAAGTAAAAGTATTAAAGTAGCGACAGTAAAAGTAGTCATTGTGCAGATTGGTCCATTTCAGAATAATATATATGATATGTTTTATAATGATTGATCATGAAAGTGTTCTCAAAGCTGGTGAAGGTGCAGCTAGTCTGAAGTACTTTGTAGACTGCAGGGTAGCTGGTGGAGGTGCAGCTAGTCTGAAGTACTTTGTAGACTGCAGGGTAGCTGGTGAAGGTGCAGCTAGTCTGAAGTACTTTGTAGACTGCAGGGTAGCTGGTGAAGGTGCAGCTAGTCTGAAGTACTTTGTAGACTGCAGGGTAGCTGGTGGATTTACTCCAGGTGGAACTAAAGTCTGATTCAACACTTGATTATATTTCACATCATTCATCCACATCTGTGAAGTAACTAAAGGGATTAATACATGTAGTGGAGTAAAAGTACACCATGTACCTCTGAACTGTAGTGGATTAGAAGTACAAAGTAGCAAAAGAAACATTGAAATACTTAAATAAAGTACAAGTATCTCAAAATTGTACCCAAGTAGTACTTGAGTTTATGAACTTAGTTACTTTACACCAGTGGCTATAAAGATAGAAAGACTAAGCCTTGCACAGAGGCATGAAAATACATTTTCAAAATGCTCAACAGTGCTGCCAAAATGTTAAACTCACTGCTACACAATTAAAATAAATGCTTTTATATATTTATATTAGATGTGACTCTTTGGCGTTTCTGTTCTTATAACACTGCTGCTTTAGTTGTTCTGACTGCTAAAATCATCTGTTATTCCTAATTTTAAAGCCGATATTCCGTGGGGCTCGGATCCTTGTCACCTTTTTCATACCTGATGAGTTTGCATCCCTGATTATATTTAAGACTGTTTCCCTTTTTTTAAGAAAAGTATCGAAAAAGAATCGGAATCGCAATTCTTGACTTGGTATCGGTATCGAAACCAAAATGTTGGTATCGTGACAACACTAAAAGGGATAGGAAAGGAATCTAAAGGAATCTAAAGGGATAGGAATCTAAAGGGATAGGAAAGGAATCTAAAGGTATAGGAAAGGAATCTAAAGGATAGGAAAGGGATAGGAAAGGAATCTAAAGGGGATAGGAAAGGCATCTAAGAGGAAAACAATAAAAAGGAATAGGAAAGGAAGATGTAGGAATAGTGAAAGTAAAAGGAGATGACTGCTATTCAAATATAAAGGAAAAAGTAGTAGGACATTTAAAAAAAGAAGGGATATAATATAAAGGAATAAGGAAAAACATATCTAGGAAAGGAACCTTAAGGGATAGGAAAGGGATATCCAAACCAGAAGAATTGAACATGTTGTTAGTGTGTGGTGTGACGTCTGTCTGTGTGTGTGTGTGTGTGTGTGTGTGTGTGTGTGTGTGTGTGTGTGTGTGTGTGTGTGTGTGTGTGTGTGTGTGTGTGTGTGTGTGTGTGTGTGTGTGTGTGTCCACCCACCTGCTGTGCAGCCAGTCTGGCTTGTTTCAGCTGGTTCTCCAGATGAGCTTTGACCTCCTCGGCTGTCTTCAGAGTGCTGCTCTTCGAGGAGTCGACGCCCTGAGTCTTCTCCCTCTCCAGCCTGCGATACGAAGAAACAAAGTATTGATCAGTGATAAACCGAGTTCCTCAAGACAACAATCAGCATCGGAGGAAGTTCCCTCACCTCTCAGCGAAGGCCCTGATCTCCCACAGCTCCATCTCCTCCTCAGGGACCCACGTCTCCACAGCCACAGGACCAGTGGGCTTCAGAGGTTCGTGTTTCTTGGGTCTCAAAGCGCTGGAGCGAAGACCCTTCCTCTGGGGCGTCGGGGTTTCTATTCGAGGAGATAAGAGAGATACACTTCATTAATTATAACTTTAAAAAAATGGCGAAACTAATTTGAACATTTGAAACTTAAGCTCGCTCCATTGCGGAGATATTCCCCCGAGAGTGCGGAAAATTTAAATATATTAATTTATTTCAAATGTGAAATGTTACCAATATACTCACGGACCACTAGGGGGCGCTCGCGGACCCACACTTTGAGAAGCATTGATATATGTATATACATATTTTTATATATATTAGTATTTTTGTATTCGGGATTGTGGAAAACGCAAAGGAATCAGAAGGGATAGGAAAGGAATCAAAAGGGATATTAAAGGAATCTAAAGGGATAGGAAAGGAATCTAAAGGGATAGGAAAGGAATCAAAAGGGATAGGAAAAGAATCAAAAGGGATAGGAAAGGAATCTAAAGGGATAGGAAATGAATCTAAAGGGATAGGAAAGGAATCAAAAGGGATAGGAAATGAATCTAAAGGGATAGGAAAGGAATCAAAAGGGATAGGAAAGGAATCTAAAGGGATAGGAAAGGAATCGAAAGGGATAGGAAAGGAATCAAAAGGGATAGGAAATTAATCTAAAGGGATAGGAAAGGAATCAAAAGGGATAGGAAAGGAATCTAAAGGGATAGGAAAGGAATCGAAAGGGATATGAAAGGAATCTAAAGGGATAGGAAAGGAATCTAAAGGGATAGGAAAGGAATCAAAAGGGATAGGAAAGGAATCAAAAGGGATAGGAAATGAATCTAAAGGGATAGGAAAGGAATCAAAAGGGATAGGAAATGAATCTAAAGGGATGAGAAAGGAATCAAAAGGGATAGGAAAGGAACCTAAAGGGATAGGAAATGAATCAAAAGGGATAGGAAAGGAATCTAAAGGGATAGGAAAGGAATCTAAGGGGATAGGAAAGGAATCAAAAGTGATAGGAAAGGAATCTAAAGGGATAGGAAAGGAATCTAAAGGGATAGGAAAGGAATCAAAAGGGATAGGAAAGGAATCAAAAGGGATAGGAAAGGAATCAAAAGGGATAGGAAAGGAATCAAAAGGGATAGGAAAGGAATCTAAAGGGATAGGAAAAGAATCAAAAGGGATAGGAAAGGAATCAAAAGGGATAGGAAAGGAATCAAAAGGGATAGGAAAGGAATCTAAAAAGGGAAGTTGAAAGTCTAAAAACCGACAAATTTGATCTTCTTCTCTGCACGCTTACGTAAATATATTTAAAAATACAAATATGTATACATGTCCATTCAAATGACCAACGTTTTATTGAATAAAAAGTCATTAATCTTGGTCAGCAGGAGATCAAAGTGTATTTTTAAAGCAGTGACATTGTTGTTATCGAAAGGCTAAAAACCAACACATTTGAATTTAGTATTTTGTTCGCTCAATGAGGACGGCAGGGTTTCGATGTAAACCGTTCCCTTATTGCAAATGTGTACTACTCCCTGTAACGGCAAGTCTACTTCATTGCAACTGTGAAATGTCCTCAACTGTCTTCTTAATAAAGAATTGTAAAAAAACAACCCGTTACTTCATCACCCTTCCTCTGGGGAACGGGGGTTTCTATATAAGAGGGACAGGCTTCATTAATTATAGCTTTTAGGACTTTTTCAGTCGGGCCCCCCTTGGGTAATTGGAAATATTCTCGGGCCCTCCAACCCGGTTTCCATCTATATTGGGAGGACTAATTGTTGTAAAAACATTACATTTTCTCTGCTAATAATAAGAAGACACAAAGATATACTTTTATATTTAATTATGGATTACACATGAACTAAAGTGCTTGTAATGGATACTGTGAATTAATTTGGCCTAATTAAAACTGGTTGGCCTTCTTCCCTGAGCAGTAGATTTTTAAATTCGAATTTCTTTGAGGAAAATATATGAATGAACTTCTATTTCTACTGCAGGTTGCAAACGATCACATCACTTTACCATTCCTATTGCACACACAGCCTATCAGTGACTTGTGTGTGCTTGCTTTCCCTCGCAGATCTTCTCAAACCGGGCTGTTGTTTTGAGACTGCCTCTCAGTTCACTCTCAATGTTCAGCTTTGATCTGTGTTTCGTTTTGATGGCAGCAGAAAAGCCGACCTCACACAAGTGGGATGTTGCAAAAGGCAGCAGTATGCCCACAGCTCTCTGACCAATGAGATATTTTCAAGCAGTGTCTGTTTACAATTCCTTCCCGCGCCCCCCCTGCAGTACCTCCGCGAGCCACCAGGGGTCGCACGGTTTGAAAACCACTGCATGAAGCAATGGGTTTTCACTTTTCTCGATGTTGGCCATGGTAATTTGACACTACTTGATCCAGTGCTGGGAGGGTGGGGGTTTTATTTCATTTGTTTGTTTTGTAAGGGAACTGTTCGTATCTTCTTTCACGTGGTATGTATGTGTTTTGTACCAAGTTCTGTGTGTCTGTTTAAATAAATAAAAAATGGCAAAACTCAACAGTAATCCATCGTGGTCAGCAGGAGACAGAAGTGTATTTTTAAAGCATAAGTTCCATCTTATCTTATCTGATATCAGGCTGTTACCTTTGGGGGCGTCTCTGTTTCCCAGCGGGCAGATGATCTTCCGGATGCAGTACTCTGATCGGATCCCGTACGGACCCACGTCTCTGCGCTTTATGATCTCCGTGGTGGTGACGTCCGTCTCCGAGGTCTCTGTGGACACATCAGCATAAGTCTTTTAATACAAGCATTCAGTCAAGAGTTTTTCTTTCAGGCTTTTAGTGCATTGTACTACTTTAAAAAAAAAAAGGTTCCCATTTCTGATTGGCTGGGCGGATTGCAAACCACGCCCCGCCATTTTATTTGCTGGCATTAGCATTATTAGCATTAGCCCAGCGTATAATGACATTATTGTTCTATTGATATAAAGGGAGGTCAGGTACTCTTTAAAGCAGCTGCTAGTTATGGGTACTTTCTACTGAAGGACACTTCAAAGCCTCTTTACTTTGACTTGAGTAAAGAAGTTTAGTCAGTACTTCTACTTTCACCAGAGTATTTTTAAACACGAGTATCTGTACTTCTACTTGAGTAAAGGATGTGTACTTCGACTTGATTAAAGGATGTGTACTTCTACTTGAGTAAAGGATGTGTACTTCTACTTGAGTAAATGATGTGTACTTCTACTTGAGTAAAGGATGTGTACTTCTACTTGAGTAAAGGATGTGTACTTCAACTTGAGTAAAGGATGTGTACTTCTATTTGAGTACAGGATGTGTACTTCTACTTGAGTAAAGGATGTGTACTTCTACTTGAGTAAAGGATGTGTACTTCTACTTGAGTAAAGGATGTGTACTTCTACTTGAGTAAGGGATGTGTACTTCTACTTGAGTAAAGGATGTGTACTTCTACTTGAGTAAAGGATGTGTACTTCTACTTGAGTAAAGGATGTGTACTTCTACTTGAGTAAAGGATGTGTACTTCTACTTGAGTACAGGATGTGTACTTCTACTTGAGTACAGGATGTGTACTTCTACTTGAGTAAAGGATGTGTACTTCTACTTGAGTAAAGGATGTGTACTTCTACTTGAGTAAAGGATGTGTACTTCTACTTGAGTAAAGGATGTGTACTTCTACTTGACTAAAGGATGTGTACTTCTACTTGAGTAAAGGATGTGTACTTCTACTTGAGTAAAGGATGTGTACTTCTACTTGACTAAAGGATGTGTACTTCTACTTGAGTAAAGGATGTGTACTTCTACTTGAGTAAAGGATGTGTACTTCTACTTGAGTAAAGGATGTGTACTTCTACTTGAGTAAAGGATGTGTACTTCTACTTGAGTAAAGGATGTGTACTTCTACTTGAGTAAAGGATGTGTACTTCTACTTGAGTAAAGGATGTGTACTTCTACTTGAGTAAAGGATGTGTACTTCTATTTGAGTAAAGGATGTGTACTTCTACTTGAGTAAAGGATGTGTACTTCTACTTGAGTAAAGGATGTGTACTTCTACTTGAGTAAAGGATGTGTACTTCTACTTGAGTAAAGGATGTGTACTTCTACTTGAGTAAAGGATGTGTACTTCTACTTGACTAAAGGATGTGTACTTCTACTTGACTAAAGGATGTGTACTTCTACTTGACTAAAGGATGTGTACTTCTACTTGACTAAAGGATGTGTACTTCTACTTGAGTAAAGGATGTGTACTTCTACTTGAGTACAGGATGTGTACTTCTACTTGAGTAAAGGATGTGTACTTCTACTTGAGTAAAGGATGTGTACTTCTACTTGACTAAAGGATGTGTACTTCTACTTGACTAAAGGATGTGTACTTCTACTTGAGTAAAGGATGTGTACTTCTACTTGAGTAAAGGATGTGTACTTCTACTTGAGTAAAGGATGTGTACTTCTACTTGAGTAAAGGATGTGTACTTCTACTTGAGTAAAGGATGTGTACTTCTACTTGACTAAAGGATGTGTACTTCTACTTGACTAAAGGATGTGTACTTCTACTTGACTAAAGGATGTGTACTTCTACTTGACTAAAGGATGTGTACTTCTACTTGAGTAAAGGATGTGTACTTCTACTTGAGTACAGGATGTGTACTTCTACTTGAGTAAAGGATGTGTACTTCTACTTGAGTAAAGGATGTGTACTTCTACTTGAGTAAAGGATGTGTACTTCTACTTGACTAAAGGATGTGTACTTCTACTTGAGTAAAGGATGTGTACTTCTACTTGAGTAAAGGATGTGTACTTCTACTTGAGTAAAGGATGTGTACTTCTACTTGAGTAAAGGATGTGTACTTCTATTTGAGTAAAGGATGTGTACTTCTACTTGAGTAAAGGATGTGTACTTCTACTTGAGTAAAGGATGTGTACTTCTACTTGAGTAAAGGATGTGTACTTCTACTTGAGTAAAGGATGTGTACTTCTACTTGAGTAAAGGATGTGTACTTCTACTTGAGTAAAGGATGTGTACTTCTACTTGAGTAAAGGATGTGTACTTCTACTTGAGTAAATGATGTGTACTTCTTCTTGACTAAAGGATGTGTACTTCTACTTGAGTAAAGGATGTGTACCTCTACTTGAGTAAAGGATGTGTACTTCTACTTGAGTAAAGGATGTGTACTTCTGCCCTCTGAGTGTTTGTGATGTCTCCTCACCTTTGCGTGTGGTCCCTACGGCTGCAGACGGCTTGACGGACATGTCGTCCCAGCGCAGGCAGCTCCAGAGCAGCCGGAGCATCAGACTGACGCCGGCCAGAGAGCGCACGGTCTGCAGACGGTACCTGAAGGGGGCGCAGGGACACATGAGATACCGATGACAGCTACAGGAAGTGCGTTTACACGGCCTTTTCAATGTTATACGAACGTTATACGAACGTTATAATGAAAACATCTGCAGTTTCTTCAATGAAAAAAAGCTTAAGTCTCCGTTACGTACCTCCACGTGATCCCAAAAGTGGGCCGGGGCGAGGGGTACGGCCAGATATCCAGGGCTGGTTTAGCGTTGTAGTTGAAGATGGGAACCTCTCTGATGCCCGCTCTCCTCGCCATCCTCTTCAGGTCGTCGTTGGGCAGAATAAAGATGCTCTTCTTGCTGCTCTTGGTGACGAACTTCCTGTAGGACGGCAGCGCGGTACCCGAACGCGCCTTCCTGGATTTGTAGAACCGCAGGAGGCTGATCCGGTCTTTCGTGGAGTATTCTTTACTGATCGTCATGGAGCTGGAAGTGGACGTCTTGGTGTCTTGATGTTTGGTTTTCTGCGGGACGACGGCTCTGGCGGAAGCCGAGGAGACGGCGCCACTTCCTGTTTGAGACGAGTCTGTTTTCGGGGCTTCGGTGGAGGTGCTCTTGAAACCTTCAGTGCTTGAATTGTTCACGGGAGCAGGGGTTGATGATGTTAGCTTAGCAGGCTCACTACCCAACGCCAAAGAGTCTCCTTTCTCCGCCACGTGGTTCTCCAGTTTCGGGACCTTCAGAGGAGGTTGGTGACTCGCGTCGGACACGTCGCCTTTCTGCGAGAGGTTCCCGTTCATCAGAGACTTCACGGGCTCTTTCACGTCACCTTGAGCCGGTTCCGAGGTGATTTCTGCAGGGACGCCACCCTCCGCTTTCCCGTTAACCTGCACTTCAGCCGTCTTACTTTCCTCCGCCTCCATGCTCTGTTCACCGGCTTTCTCCATTTCCTCAAACACACGTTTTCCCGCTCGAGCCACTTCCGTCTTTTTCTCCACAGCGTCCGATAAACAGTTGTTTTTCCCGCCAGACTCGGTGGTTACTCCGTTCACTTCTTTGTGCACGTCGTTCACCTCCATCTGTTTGGGTGCTTCAGCGTCAGATTTGACATCGACGTCCGGTTTGATCGGCTCCTGCTCAAAGTCGAGCTTCTTCACCACGTTGTCTTTCACAGCTGGCTCCTGTTTGACACACGGGGTGACGGCCGGCGGCTGTTTGCTCTCCGTTTTAACTCCAGGCTTCATGGCGGCTATTTTTGCCAGAAGTGCCGCCTGTCTCATCCTCTCCAGCCTCTGCTTCTCCTCCAGGGTGAACTGTTTGACCCGGCGCTCCAGCAGACCGTCCAGTTTGGAGGGCTTCACCTTCTTCTTGTAGGCCGTCCTCAGCTGGAAGCCCTCGCTGACGTTCACAACGTCAGCGAAGAGCTTCGAGGTGGCCGCGTCTTCCTTCTTGGGTTCAACTCTCTGGATCGGTTCTTCCCTCGGAGGCGGAAGAGAAGGCGAGGAAGGGTCTTTGCTTTCAGCTTCATCTGGAGAAACGAGAGTCACAGAGGTCAGAGGAAGATGGGGTCGTACACAGATAGCATCGTTCGCTGGTGGCAGCAGCGCCCCGAGTCTATCGATTTCTATCTTCTGTATATTTTCTACTTTATTTCTATTTTGAGATGTTTCAATTATAGTATTGTTTATTATTACTCTTTGATTTCTACTTATCTGCAATGCCTTGATTAGTTGTGTTGTTTTTTATGCTTCTGCAATGCAAGCATTTCCCAATTTGGGATCAATAAAGTAGCTCTGATCTGATCAAGAGAAATTGTGAATTGTTGATGAACTAACACGTACATAAATACACGTTTGTATTTATGTCGTTGTATTGCTGGGAGAATGCATTTGTTCGTGGCCCCTCCGTGGTCATATAGTGCTTCTGTCCAAATGTCTACGTTTAATTTATGTGTTGTGATTGTATTGCGATTTGATTTTGTTTGTGTTTACTTTTGAATGTCTTGCTGTTTGTACTTTATGTTAGGAACCCCTTGATGGGTCATCTCAGGTTGTTTATCCTCAATAAATACATTTCAGTTAAACCCAAAAGAAGAGACTTTTCGTTTCATATGTTGTTGTGAATTGTACGACACTATGTCTGTATTTATATAATTGTATTGCTTGGAAACATGTATTTGTTCGTGGCCCTTCTCTGTGGACATATAGTGCTTCTGTCCAAATGTCTATCTTACATTTTCGTGTTGATTTTGTCTTCTTCTTGTTTACTTTTTAATGTCTTGCTGTTAGTACCCAGTGTTTCCCACAGAATTTGATTCTTTTTGTGGGGGCACAAAAGCCAAAGGCCCCTTGACCTATTCGGGTGGCCCACGCATCCACCACCCCTCAAATAAGAAACGACATGCGAGTTCATGGCTAGTACCACGTTCTTGTTGCTCTGTGTTGCTAATGAGTGAGACACACCGGAGTTGAGGCTCTGTGGGGGCCCTAAAATATAAAACAGGCATTTAGCAGACGCCTTGTTCCAAAGTGACAACGACCAATCACAGGGACATTCTCCCTGGAGTAACCGAGGGCTAGGTGTCTTACTCAAGGGCACACTAGTAGAGGTGTTCCAGGCGGGATTTGAACTCACAACCTTCCGATCATCAGCCCACCTCACTCTCCGTTAGACCAGGGCTTCTCAAACTTTTTTCAGTCGTGTACCCCCTGACCGACCCCGAAAATGTTTGATCGAAAAAGCCTATATAAATAATTCTAATATAGTGATGTTCCCTCAGTGATTTATTAACTCCTTTACGACACACTAAGGATATTTTCATTTTATACATGAAAAAAGAAAAAAAAATGTAAACTGATTTTTCAAAGGAGTTTTTCAACTGAAGTAATATCTGTTTAACAAACCAATGAACAAAATGATATTATGCAAAACTATCAAATACACCAATTTGACATGTTTATATGAGGTTCTAGGAATATTTTATATAAAATTGTGTTTTCTATTTAACTTGTACTAAGATTATTTTTGGTATTTTTTTAATTAACTTTTTAATTAAATCTCACGTATCCCCTGCAGTACCCCAACGTACCCCTAGGGGTCCGCGTACCCCTAGGGGTCCACGTACCCCCATTTGAGAATCACTGCATTAGACCACCAAAAAATAAAATAAAATAAAAATAAAAAACATTATTACCGTACTTTTCGGACTATAAGCCGCGACTTTCCCCCCCATTTTTTGTGTACAGCTAACGGCCACTAGGGAACCTCCTAAATCTATGGATTTTACAGGTAAAATTAACCACCTTTAACTCTATGGGCTCTAGGACCGGTCCGCGCCCGCCACCTTTAAGCGGCGGGCTCCAGCAGGAAAAGCTGGAGGCCGGAAAAGAGCGAGACAGGTAGCGCGCCAAAGTGAAAGTGGAACGGAGAGACAGAACGAGAGCAAGACAGACGGACAGTTTAGCTGCTGAGGCTTATATGCAGGTGCGCTTTATAGTCCGAAAAGTACGGTAATTGTACTAAGATTATTATTTTTTTTTTTTTTAACCTTTTTTTTTTTTTTTAATCTCACGTACCCCCTGCAGTACCCCAACATACCCCTAGGGGTCCGCGTACCCCCATTTGAGAATCAGTGCATTAGACCACCAAAAAAATAAATAAAATAAAATAAAAAACTTTATTATTATTTATTTTTTATTTATGAGATCCATCGCCTCAAATAAATCAATGTATGGGAAACACTGAGTACCATATATAAGCATCTCAAGGAGTTTCTGCTCAGTTAAATCAAAAAGACAAAGAAGAGACGTTTCTATATATTCACCTTTCTCCACAGTAGAAGCAGCCGTTTCTGGGCGGGGGTCGACCTCCATTTTCTCCTCTTCTCTCTTCTTCTCTCCTTCAGTCTTTACCCCGTCCTCCTCTGCAGGCGTGTCCTCCTCTCTGGAGATCTGAGGCGTGGCGTTGTCCTCTGAAGACGCAGCGATGGATTCACTCACCCCCTCCGGCGCGTCGACAGTCGTCTCCTTCTCGGTTTCAGTCGTCTCCTTCTCGGTTTCAGTAGTCTCCTTCTGCTTAGTAGTGCAAGCTGCTGCATTTTCCTTCTTCATTTTAGCTACGAAGACAGTGGAGGAAATCTCTATGTCAGCTAACAGTGCCAGAAGAAGGAGATGAAATGCTGCTCGTCCGGCTCTTACCCTCCAGGTCTTTGCGGTAGTTGACGTTTGTGTTGCCGGGCAGCTTCGGGACGAACCTCGGCACGTGAGTCTTACTGACCCAACTCCACCCCCCCCACCCCGTCACTCTGTACTCCTCACCCTTCTGCTTCCACACCTGCACAGAAAACACACGAGAGGAACAACATGAAGACGCTTAAATAGTTATAAAGTAAACATTTGTACACATTTAAACAAAATCAGCTGGAACAATGTTAAGATAGTCCCATCTCGGACTGGTTCTGCAGTTTAGAAGGAGGTTCGTAATGGATCAAAAGCTCAAAAAGAAAGACAGTTGAAATCGTCCGAAACAGTTAACCAAGATTAGATGATAAACAGTTAAAAGTATGCTAAGGGTAATGGCTAGTGGTGCACGATAATTATCGGCCCGATATTAGGAATTATGACGTCATCCCGATAACAGTATTAATAGCCCCGATAATAATACTGCGGTGTGGGTGGGTTGGGATGAGGGGCGCTTGTTTTTCACTCGGCTCCTCCCGTGTTGCCAGCACTGTGGTATTAGTGGTTTAGGAAGAGGGGAGTTCTTCACAAACCCAGCGCTCCCTAACTCATGCCTGGCTGTGACGTAAACGGCGTGCGGCCGTGAAGCCAGGACAGCAAATAAACATGTCGTCGGTAGTATGGGACTATTTCAAAGTTTCAGAGTGAGAAAGTTCGCTTGCTATTTGTATTAACACATGCAGAAGTTCCACGAGGAGGGAAGAAGGCAACGAGCTATAATACTTCCAACCCGATTAGTCACCTGAAACATCGCCATGGCTACGATGGTGTGTTCAAAGCGTACGAAGACGCCTGCGCTGCTAAACTAGCGGCGAATCCAAAGCCAGCTGCAAAGGCACCGGGGCTTTCACCTATCCACGAGGCTTTTGAGAAAGGCAAGAAGTTTGTTTGGGAAAATAAATCTGGGCACTTTGAAGTCAGAACTGCTCTTGGCTTTGTTTTGTTCATAGTAGTAATGCTCATGTCCTCTGCTCACTACTAGTCTCTTACCACCAGGTGTGCAAAAACTACAGGTACATTTAATATATATATTATATTATTATCGGTATCGGTCTTGAGAAGCAGGAAGTTATCGGTATCGGTTTCAAAAAGCCAATATCGTGCATCCCTAGTAATGGCTAAACAGTTGAGACAGCTAGTTAAAATGGTTTCTAACAGTTAGGAAGTAAGTCATTGATAAACCTTTGAAATAGTTAGCTAAATGGAAAAGCTAATGAGTTAAACAGTTATATATATCTAGTATAAGTTGGTTTTTAATAGTTTAAATAGTTAGCTTAAAACAATGTCTAATCCAGGGGGAGTCAAACTCAAATACACAGCGGGCCAAAATAAAAAGATGGGTACTAGTCGAGGGCCGGACTGGTTCAATGTTTATTGCAGAACTTATTGAAATGAACTTATTGCACATATTAAACTAACGAAGCTTAAATTATTGCCTTCTCATGGCTCTTTCTGCAGCTTCTCCAGAGTCACTTCTTATGATCACATTTCTCCACAGGCCAACAACAGCTTCAACAAAACTATTTCCCTCAAAGAGAAACCCAAACATGCCCTGCTGTCGTGAGAGAAAGTGCAGAAGGAAGCATCCATTGAAGTCAGTGTGCTGCTCTGAGATGCTAGCTCAGACACTTGGCATCTCATCTCGGGGGCAAGGTCATCAATGATTGGGCTCAGGCTCTGAGCGGAGGAGACCCTCAGGATGGAGGGAAGGTGTGCGTGCAATATACCGGCGGGCCAGATCGAATAGGAATTAGAAATTATCCTGCGGGCCGAAATTAAATCCACCACGGCCCTGATTTGGCCCCCGAGCCTCGAGTTTGACACGTGTGAGATAAACAATTTAAATAGTTGGCTAAAACTAGATGATAAAATAGTTAGCCATTACTAGAAGCTTAACAGTCAAAACAGTTAGCTTAAGGTAAAATAAGATTAGAAGTAATGGACGGTGATGTAACTCCTCCCGTGTGCCAGCAGGAGGCGCTGTTTGGCAGATGGGTTATCGTCGTGTTACCTGGTGCTTGATGGGGATGCTGTACTTCACCCAGGTGGCCTGCTGCAGCGTCTCCTCGTCCTCCAGCTTCTTCTCTCGCTTCTTCCCCTTCTCCTTATCCTCCCTCTCCATGGAGGTCATGCGGTGCAGCCTGAAGAAAGAGGGCAGAATGTAAACAACGTGCGACGCAGTATTTAAAAAGTTATCCGTGGCCATGATGCTGGTTTGAGGATTGAAGAAACCACCGCAGAAATCAAAGATGTTGAGGCCAATACGCTTTTTTTTAGGAAAGCTCACTACATGTTGATATGCTATTACTAGTTGTTGTTGTTGTTGTTGTTTACCTGGTGTGTCCGAGAGAGTCTTTCCACACAGGCAGCATCACCACCGGTTTGATGGCACACTCCAGAATAGCCAAAGCCAAAGCGAACTCCCTGGCCTTGCTGCACATCTGAACGGCTTTGTTCCAGTTCGACCTACGGAACAACAAAGAATCAAATACAGACGACAGCAGAACTCCGACATCAAGTCAAAATGGAGCATCATATTTGAAACCAAAATAGATTAACCCTAAAAAGGATATTCTTTGGCGAAAAAGAAAATCGCACCATGACTGGGTTCAGCGTAAAGAATAGCCTGGCACATAAATCCCCGTAAAGCGTACATTTGGTTTTGGGCGAATTAAACAAACAAGGCTTTAATTATGGCGCGTTTCCACTGCAGGGCCTCGCTCGGCTTGGTACAGTTAGGCCAGGCTCACGTTATGCTACCTTTCCATTACAGTTTAGGAACTGGGGCAGTAACCATAGTAACGCAGTGTAGGCGGAGCCGTGACGTCATCTTCAATGAGAGCCACAGAAACCAACACAGCCGTTAGCTGTTAGCCCTCAGAGCTACAGCTCCTCATATCTGTTCAGAAAGTAGACAGAAGTGAAACCAGTCCAAACCACAGACTGCCTGTGTCATGGAGAATACAGTCGCTGGTTTATTCATGTCTGGAGGCCGTTGCTGTGAGCGTGGACGGTCGGAGCATATATAACGTTAGCTTAGCCGATCTCCATTCAGAAAACACGCATTTTAAAAGGTGTTTCTCTGCCGTCTGTCTGCAGACTCAAAGCATTAATTCATGGTTCTTACTAACCGGTATCAGTGTGTTGTTACTTCATCATTTAGAAACGTGTATTATAATTAAATCACGGTCCAATATGTTCATCTTGTTGTAGTTGTAGCCCCTTGCCAGCGATTCTCTCTCTAGTTTAGCATGCTCAGCCCGACTCAGCCCGGTTGTTGGCCCGGAAAGAACCTCGATTTTGGAGAGCCAGAAAACTGTGAAAAAGTAGCCGCTAGGCGGAACCACGCCGAGTGGAAACGCAACCAGGAACGGGCCGGGCACGGCTCAAACCGCGCTGCAGTGGGAATGCGCCACAAGTGAACTTTGAAGGTGCAAATCGGCAATATTTATCACCTTTGGACAAAAGTCACTTTTCCTGTCACTCGTGTTTTTGCAAAGCCAAGCAGCTGCTTTTGAAAGCTTCACGTCAGCACGAGGACATGAAGGGGACTCGAAATTAACTGAGCACATTTTCTAAAACGAACCAGGAAGTCGTTGGTGGCATCTTCCACCACACCATGACGACAGATATCCTGCTGCATGTCATAGTGAAATAAATATTAAAATACCTTTTCTTTACTACGGCTGTATTAAATAGTTTGAACATTAATTTGCCACGTAGATAAATCTTTGTTTTTGTATTTGGGATTGTAGGAAACGGTATTTCGATAATTATGTTGTTTCTTATTATTATTTTTTCGGTAAAATAAAATTCTTTCCGGACATGTGACCGGCAAGAAAAAAATCCTAGCGGAAACCCTGATATGTAAATGTCAAAGGTTTTTTAAGATAAGCTCACAGTTGCTACTAGGGATGCCAGAAACTGACCGTGCTCAAAATCGAAAATCGGACAGCCCTGGCGAATAATAATCGATTATTCGACACCCCCCCCCCGCGGGAGAAAAAGAAAAAGGGCTGCTGTTAACGTCGGTCTGTACAACGGAAATGTGCCAAAACTACGCCAACCGGCTGCGGAGGGAGACTCTCCCCCCCCCCCCCCTCCTCCTGCACTAAAACAGCTGATCACAACGTTCACTGTGGTCACGAAGTACTCCACTTGCATTTCACTTAATTTGCACTTGAAGTAGTTCCACGAGGAACTCTTCTTTCCTTTGTTCATCTGTAGTTGTGTTCTCGCTCCAATAAATCAATCGCGTGTGACGGAGAGGGGGGGGGGGGGGCGGAGAGAGGGGGGGGGGGTGTGTAGCAGAGAAGGGCTGCGCAGCTGGCTTCCTCCAAGCTTACAGTCAAACAAACCGGTGGTGTGCCAATGGCCATTTACAATTATTATACTATTACTATTATTAGCATTCATTTATATTTTGGTTGAAACTAAGCCAGAAAAAAACTAAAACATAAATAATAATAAAAATATATATAAATAAAATCGAATTTTAAAAATAATAACTGGAACGAATATTCGAATAATCGCTGGCCTCCCTAGTCGTTACCACGCACGAGTGTTTCCCTTCTCCAAAACGTTTTAAATAAAGTCCAAAAGTGAACATTTCAGTTTGAAACGATACACCAGATGAAACCTCCCCCTGACGGTACCTGTGCGAGGCCCAGTTGGGGTGCATGAAGGGCCCGGGCACGCTGCTCTCCAGCTGGATGATGGTGAGGCGCAGCGTGGACACGGTGAGGCTGCGGGACCCGAAGATGGAGCCGTTCCACTTGAACTCGGCGGCCATGGTGAGGCTGAACTTGTGCGACAGGTGGCGCCTCTTGTCGTGGTCCTCGCGGTGCTGGTGCTTGTTCAGCGCCAGCACGTTGGTGCTGAACTGGTTGTGGTACACGCGGTACTTCCCCTCCTGGCCCAGCTTGAACAGGTTGTTGATGTTCACCGACAGGTCCCTCTTCAAGAAGCTGAGGCGCGACGAGTCGCCGTCGAGACGAACCGGAGACGCCTGGAACGAGAGGGCGTCAGAGTGCAGCACGAGACACGGGGCTTTTCAGAGCGACACCACCGTGCCTTTATTGTGTGTGTGTGTGTGTGTGTGTGTCTGTGTGTGTGTCTGTGTTAGTGTGTGTGTGTGTTAGAGTGCAGAACGAGACACGAGGCTTTCCACCGCGCCTTTTCAGAGCTGCTTTTAGTGTGTGTGTATGTTAGTGTGTGTGTTAGTGTGTGTGTTGGTGTGTATGTGTTAGTGTGTGTTAGTGTGTGTGTGTGTGTGTGTGTGTGTGTTTGTGTGTGTGTGTGTGTGTGTGTGTGTGTTAGTGTGTGTGTGTGTGTGTGTTGGTGTGTGTGTTAGTGAAATAGAAATACAATATCCCGGTTGCTATGGACCCATGTCGTCAATCTTAAGAAGTAGAGCACGTCGTCTCACCTCCTTGCTGCCTCTCTGGTGGTTGGTCTGCTCTCCTGCTGGTTTCCGTACGTTGCTGGCGACCTTCCCGTTGTACTCGTCTGTCGGAAAGGACACAGATTCAACAAAGGAACCAACAGCACACCCGTCTACTCCAGAGTAAAGTACATCCTTTACTCGAGTAGAAGTGCAGATACTCGTGTTTAAAAGTGGCGGAAGTAGAAGTACTGACTAAACTTCTTTACATTTACAATTATAATCCACGTTTCTAAATGATGAAGTAACAACACACTGATACCGGTTAGTAACACCATGAGTTAATGCTTTGAGTCTGCAGACAGGCGGCAGAGAAACAGCTTTTAAATGCGTGTTTTCTGAATGGAGATCGGCTAAGCTAACGTTATATATGCTCCGACCGTCCTCACTCACAGCAACGGCCTCCAGACATGAACAAACCAGCGACTGTATTCTCCATGACTCAGGCAGTCTGCGGTTTGGACTGGTTTCACTTCTGTCTACTTTCTGAACTGATATGAGGAGCTCTGAGCTCTGAGTGCTAACAGCTAACGGCTGTGTTGGTTTCTGTGGCTCCCATTGAAGATGTCGTCACGGCTCCGCCTACACTGCGTTACCATAGTAACTACCCCAGTTCCTAAACTGTAATGGAAGCGCAGCATTAAAGTGAGCCGGGCCTAATGAGCCCTAACCAAGCCGAGCGAGACCGAGCGAGGCCTGCAGTGGAAACGCGCCATGAGTGTAACGAAACGCAGATTAACAAACCAGTTTTGAAAATGTAAGAAGTGACAGAAGCGTTGGCGTTTCTTCGGATGCTGGCCGTTCTCCTATTGGTTGGCAATGTCAGAAAATAATGGTATTTTGGGAACTGATATGTGTCAAATAATTGGGTGTGAGGTTTCTAGAAGCTGGTCGCTGAGGAAATGAGTGCAAGTGACCGATATATTCTGTTCATATCCAGGAAGAAAGCGATCACTAGGAATCGGGGTAAGGAAGCACGGCCAATAAAAACCAATGGGTAGAAATCGTGTTGATGGAAAACGGACTTGAGATTTCAAGAAACACGACTCAACAGAAAGTGGGAAAAAGGACTCTATACTCAAAGCAAAGACATTGGACTGGAACAATAGCTGATAGATACATGTATCTTCAAGAACATAATAACACGTCTCCGCCGGGGGGGGGGGGCGTCTTGCCGGCATTGCACGCTCTGATTCCGCTCGGAACGCCCTGAACTCGAGCCGACGGCGCCCACACACAAAGATGTATTCGTGAGAAGATCGAGTTTTTATCGCTTGAAACGACGAAATGGAAAAAGGACAAGGACGTCCCTGTGTCGGAGGGGCAACGGAGTCGGTGGGATTATTTTCGCCGCCAGCAAAGCGTGTTCCTGTGACGGAAAGCGTGCTGCCGGCGAGACTCGACGGGGGGGCCGAGACAATTCCCATCACTAATACGTAACGAGATAGTGAGCTGCGGCTCGCCTCCAAAGTAGACGAGAATAGCCGACTGCAGCCGGGGGAGGTCTCAAAAGGCTCGCCTGAAGTCGGACAGCTCGGACGTAAAACTGACACAAAACAACAACAAACTTGTGCCGAGCCAATGGGAGAGCTTCATCAGCAGCACGGGGTAAAAGCCACCAATGAGCGCTCAGCTCGAGATACCAGCGAGTCGTGGAGAGGAACTGCGCCGCCTCGCTCTCAAGGCTGCGGGCGTCTTCGTCCCGCGAGATTTCAACGTCTCATGCAGGCGAGCCTCCGGAGCAAGTCGGACAAAATGACTACCCATCATGCAACGCACGAGCAAGACGGCGATCGCGAGCAGGTCTGCGTCGGTCTCGCTCGTCTCAAACGAGCCTCTTATCTGTAACTTAAGGGACGGCTCAATTCAAAATTCACGTCACGTGACCAGAACCCCCCCCCCCCCGGACGCCCTCTCAGCCCTGGTCTGGCGGAAACACTGATCCCTAGCCTTTATTTTATTCTGTATTGCCTCGCTGGCCTTTTGTGACCTGACTGTAATGTTGTCGTCACCAGCCATGTATAATGTGACTTAAGAAGTAAAAGCAAAAAGTCGTGGAGCAAAGTACTGACACCAGAGCAATGTGCTTTACCTGTCCCGTCCTGGCTGGTGAACGAGGACCTGGAGGTGCGGTCGTTGAGGTCCGGCTGCTCCGGCTTCCTGAGGCTGGAAACAGGATCTTCACCGGGCGGCTTGTCCTCTTTGATGGACTCAGATTTAGCATCTTCACCTACACAGAAAGAAAGTTTGGAAAGACTGAGTACAGGCTTGAAAGCAGATATAAGAGAAGCTAAGAGTAAAAGATATTAGCAAAACTACTGCTAATAATAATAATAATACATTTCACTTATAAAAAAGCGCCTTTCAAGACTCTCAAGGTACAAGGTACACAATATAATCAATCAATAAAAACAGATGTGATCAGGGTGGATAAGCCAGAGTGAAGAGACATGTTTTGAAAAAGATTTTCTCGATTCAGATAATTCCCTTTCTACTCTGCATGTCGTACATAATAACACTTGTGAGTTTAGACCGTGTTGTCTCACATCACAGAGCTGCTGTAACCCGACAGGAAGTGACGATTACTGCCGAAAAATGAGCAGTAACAATCATCAAGACAGACCGCTCGAATAACCCACAACATTAGAAGCAGCTACTGTAGCGGCATGCGTTTTAAATATAGGACCAAACCACACGTATAGCCGGTAGAGAGCGCTAGGGCTGCACGATTCTTGCTCAAATGTGAATCACGATTTTCCTCCGTAAGAATTGAGATCACGATTCTCACACGATTCTCATCGTTTCAATGAAAATATTTATTGCACTCTTACTCTTAGACGTCACGTGAGTACAATGAATTTAAACAGACAATATTTGTCTCTCTTGTAACAAAAACATAACTTTGTCTTTAGTCTGTAGCTGCTGAATACTGAACAAACATTACTACGTTCAGAATGTGGAACCTGGAGCCAACTGTTGTGGCTTTAAACAAAGTGCTTGACTTAAACTCAAGTCTCTCTGGTAACAACACATACAGTAACTAAAATAGATATTGCTGCTGAGTGCTGAACATAAAAAATAGAATTTGTGCAGCTTTATACAAAATGTAAACGTTGCAGTAGCACCTGTCCTCAGTGACAGGACACCCAGCTACTGGACAACAACACCAACCTGTTTGTTACAGGGAGGAATGCACTTCAGTTACTCAAAATACCTCACCACAGTGCTGAATATAAAAACAAAACAGTCACAGCTTTAGAATAATAATATTAAAAAAAGCCTAGCCGGCTAGCACCCAGTTCAACTACTGCACTTAAAGGTTCTTGTACTGAAAAAAACATAAACTTAAACAAAGTGCTAGACTCCACTGAGTAGTAATGTCACTGAATCAAAAGGATTAACTTAAATACTGCAGTCAGTACTGAATATAAAAACGGAACAGAACATAAAGTTACAGCTTCAGAATAAATGTAAATAAAGCCTAGCTGCCTAGCTACTAGCACAGTCCATCTACTTTTTTCGGCACAAGCACAACTTCCCTCTCACTCTCGCCAGAGTCGCCACCGGGATTTTCATCGGTGTTGTTGTCATTGTCCTCGACCTCCTCGTCACTCATTTCTGTTTGTCCTGTACTACTAGTCGCTCTCGTCACTCTTTGCTAATCAGTGCTAATGCTAACGCTTCTGTAAACATACTGCCGGCTCCTGCCCTCACGTGCTGCAGTCAGTGAGTGTTGCCAGGTATACTTATTATAAGCCACATTGGGCTTATCTTTCTGTAAAGTTGCTTGGTGGTAAGTAATAATGGTTGTTGCGGTTGTGAGCTTGTAGACCCGACATGTATCGGTTTAAAGTGCTCGTGTTCTTTTGCGCTTGTTTTCATAGACCTGCTTGCTTATTCCTTCCGAAAACTGGCAACCCCAGTGGCTGCAGCGTTAACACTGCATGAGAGGAGGAGAGACAGACAGAACACTACCATTTGGATGCGATCATGGTACTTTAATGTTAAATGTATAGAGTATATTTGCTTTACATCGTTTAAGTATGATTGACATTGCAAGTTGGTATTATTCAGAAGCAAAATAATTAAAAAATGTAAAAAAATCCCACAAAAAAAAATCTGCTTGACGTCATCGGATCGCCGTAATTTAGAAATGAGATCGCATAGGTGTCTGAATCGAGATCACGATCTTTTTTCGATTAATCGTGCAGCCCTAGAGAGCGCCATCCGGTACTCGGAGTGCTTTTTGCTTCACATTGGGACGCACTTGTGAACTCAAAATAGCATCCGTTAGAACACAAGCACTTTAAATCGAGACGTGTGCAGAACTCACAGAAGATAAATGAAACCTTTCAAATGATGAATTCTCAAAATACCAGCCCTTGCGTAATCGAACACCAGGTCTCAAAGTGAGATATGTGCTAACAAACTAAAGCGGCCCATGAGTCCGGCCTGTGAACCCATCTTGGAACGGAAAGGCAGAACAAATCCAAAATAACCTGTGCACTTGTTGCCGAGCCTTTTGAGTTTTCAGGAGAGACGGTCCTGCATCTAAAGCAGCCGCCTGTGGACGAGCAGCAGGTTTCTTTCTTCTTCTCTCGTCTGAGCAGCAGCTTTCTTTCTTCTTCTTCTGTCGTCTGAGCAGCAGCTTTCTTTCTTCTTCTCTCGTCTGAGCAGCAGATATCTTTCTTCTTCTCTCGTCTGAGCAGCAGGTTTCTTTCTTCTTCTCTCGTCTGAGCAGCAGGTTTCTTTCTTCTTCTCTCGTCTGAGCAGCAGGAACACAGACCTGAGACTAAGGAGCTGCTTCAGACAGACCCCGTCTAAAGGGGAGTACACACCTACGAACACGTTCCGACAGAACGTCGCCTCACGTCTCCTCCGCAAAGACTTCAGCCGACGGCCAGAAGCACGTACGAACTGCGCACGCGTGAGTGGCAATAACTCTCCTGACCAGCAGGAGGCGGTAGTGTGTATTCGTCAGGCAACAACCGGAGGACTGCGTGATAGCCGAGAGAAGAAGAACAGACTGCGTGATAACCGAGAGAAGAAGAACAGACTGCGTGATAACCGAGAGAAGAAGAACAGACTGCGTGATAACCGAGAGAAGAAGAACAGACTGCGTGATAACCAGAGAAGAAGAACAGACTGCGTGATAACCGAGAGAAGAAGAACAGACTGCGTGATAACCGAGAGAAGAAGAACAGACTGCGTGATAACCGAGAGAAGAAGAACAGACTGAGTGATAAAAGAGAGAAGAAGAACAGACTGCGTGATAACCGAGAGAAGAAGAACAGACTGCGTGATAACCGAGAGAAGAAGAACAGACTGCGTGATAACCGAGAGAAGAAGAACAGACTGCGTGATAACCGAGAGAAGAAGAACAGACTGCGTGATAACCGAGAGAAGAAGAACAGACTGCGTGATAACCGAGAGAAGAAGAACAGACTGCGTGATAACCGAGAGAAGAAGAACAGACTGCGGGATAACCGAGAGAAGAAGAACAGACTGCGTGATAACCGAGAGAAGAAGAACAGACTGCGTGATAACCGAGAGAAGAAGAACAGACTGAGTGATAAAAGAGAGAAGAAGAACAGACTGTGTGATAACCAGAGAAGAAGAACAGACTGCGTGATAACCGAGAGAAGAAGAACAGACTGAGTGATAACCGAGAGAAGAAGAACAGACTGCGTGATAACCGAGAGAAGAAGAACAGACTGCGGGATAACCGAGAGAAGAAGAACAGACTGCGTGATAACCGAGAGAAGAAGAACAGACTGCGTGATAAAAGAGAGAAGAAGAACAGACTGCGTGATAACCGAGAGAAGAAGAACAGACTGAGTGATAAAAGAGAGAAGAAGAACAGACTGTGTGATAACCAGAGAAGAAGAACAGACTGCGTGATAACCGAGAGAAGAAGAACAGGTGGGCTGATGATCGGAAGGTTGCGAGTTCAAATCCCGCCTGGAACACCTCTACTCGTGTGCCCTTGAGCAAGGCACTTAGCCCTCGGTTACTCCGGGGAGAATGTCCCTGTGATCGGTCACTGTGAGTCGCTTTGGAACAAGGCGTCTGCTAAATGCCTGAATTATATTTCAGGGCCCCCACAGAGCCTCAACTCCGGTGTGTTTCATGTATTTTCTTATCTGATAACCCAATTGGTTACGGGGCCTTTGTTTCTGTGGGAAACACGGCACCGTAATAAAATATAGTTAAATAGCAATAAAGTAAAGCAGTCATTTGCATGGAAACAGAATGCTATGAATGAACAGCCAATCAGAGTGATTTCTTTAGCCGGCGGCCTAGCGATTCAAAATGTCGAATCGGCAGCGGAAGGCGTCGGCACGGTCGAAAAGACACGACGGTGCGGGACACGCCGATCTGAGTAGGGCGACAGGACGCTCATCGACGTCTATCCGTCAGCCTTCCATCTCGTGCGCGTTCGTGTGAGTCTGTGAGGAAGGGGCAGATTTTCCCCGGGTGTGTATTTTCAAATTCTCGCGCACTCAAGCTGGTTTCTCCAACATTACCCGCCCCAGCTTTAATGTACACTTTGGAATAATGTACTTCCTGCTATACGTAGTTGTTTGAATGTAATAACGATGTTGTTTGTGGAATCATTTTTAGACAAATGTATCTGAACTTTTCGATCCGTTACGATTATAAACTGAAGCGATAAACACGACTCCCATTAACTGAGTTTTAAAGCATATCCGGTCCTAGTCCGGTGATTACCTGCTAACGGAAATACACAATTCTTATTATTATTATTATTATTGAAACATGGCCGCCGGTAAGTTTAGAATTCGTCCGGTAAAAATAAATTATTTCCGGACATTTGACCGGAAAGAAAACATCCCAGCGGAAACCCTGATACACGTATGCACTAGGGATGTGCATCTCCATCACTGAGGCCGATGCGATGCGCATCTCGATACGTTGCCACGATACGATACATTAACGATACATTTGAAACACCAGGCGATGCGATACGATACGATTCACCCCTGTGGCGATACAGTTCGATACGATTTGATTCAACATTATGCGATTCGGTGCGATACGATGCGATTCAACTCGATGCAAAAATAATGATACTTCAATATGGTACGACAGAGGATTTTAGTTGTATTCCTTATATGCAGCAAATCATACATTAACAAAAAAGTGGTACTGCACATCCCATCATGCCGTTTATGTTTTCCCTTTAAAAGCTCTCCAGAGTACCATGTGATAACACCTCACAGTTAAACAATGTAAGGATGCATTGCTCATGATTAACAATGTGCAAATAACAGCTACCATGGTGCCATGCCCATACAGCTGCCAGCCTGATGTGCTGAACACTCATCCATTGGCTGACTCACCAGTGAGCAGAAAGCAGTGGGTTCTATAGGAACAATAAAGAATACAAATAACCTTTCACAAACAGGTATTTCATAACTGCTGACAGTAAGGAAGACATTTAAATTATTATTGGCCTTCACAGGCTGCTGTAAACTAAACACCTCTCTCTCTGACAGAACACCTCACTGAGTGATTTAACTCATAGTCTAACTTTCAGGTTTCTCTTTTCAGCCGCAGACCCCATGTCGCCTCTTTATGTGCGTCGCTAAGTTCCTCGTACTACTTGTGTACTTTAAAGCGGCTCGGCATCGTTTACAATTTGCGAGCGATTTTTCAAGTTGACCGTCTGTAGTATATAGTGCCGCGCACATATACCATCAGGACGTTACTGATGGGGTGCGGCTGCGGAGTGATGCTGTGTGTATGCAAGCCCGCTTCTGGACGGATCTATGTATCATGGCTGTAGACCTGTTAAGTAATAAAGACACCTCATTACTCTCCATGACCTGCGGTCAGCTATATAGCATAAAGGATTATTACACCGTCTTTCTTGAACAATCCGAAGTGTTGCCAAACGTTTGATTTGTAGGTATTTTTCGGTGCGCTGTGTTTCTCTTTCTCCTCAACTTCCGTGTGTGTTGATAACTGAGACTCTCGGCCCCGTAGTGGCGAAGCAAATATCAAAGATCGTCTCTGCTGAGCGTTGACAAGATGAGGGGATTTTATATGAATGAATCGGTTTTTTACCGATGCAAAGACGCTACGCAATCGATGCATCGCGAGTTCAACCCAAACTGTAGCCGATGTGCACTCTTTCAACCGGTGCACTCGCATCTTGAACGTTTATGCCGGTGCACCGATGCGAATCGGTGAATCTTAACATCTCTAGTATGCACCGTTAGAGCATCTAAGGAGATACATGTGTATACGTATTGGGGCTGAACGATATATTCTTTTTCTCTTCTTGTGTGTCAGTCATCCACACCAATCAGAAGTGCTGTGCTCCACATGTGCCAGCCATTGTTAACCAATCAGAAGTGGCCCATAATAGAAGGTGATAGACAGATTGATCCAATCACCTGCCAGGTATCTTTGAAAGTGCCGGCCCTTTCCAAATGGCTTCCAGTGGAGCTTCAGATGCTTTCTGAGTCAGGTTAGCAATGCTCCATCACGTGTTTCTATTACAGGGTGAATCTGAAACTGAAGCTTGACTTTAAAGCACCCCAACGGAAGTTTCATGTAAGTTTAGTTCTTTCACTCGTAGCTCGGGATGCGGGGGCGCTGGAGACGGGAGCACGTTGATGCGACCTTCCTAGCCGGAGATATGGCCGCATTTTACAATAAACTTCCGTTGGGTCGCTGAAAAATAAATATCGCAATTCGAATCGCAATATTTGTCTTGCTCTCGTTCTGTCTCTCGGTTCCACTTTTACTTTGGCGCGCTACCTGTCTCACTCTTTCCCGGCCTCCAGCTTTTCCTGCTGGAGCCCGCCGCTTAAAGGTGGCGGGCGCGGGCCGGTCCTAGAGCCCGTAGAGTTAAAGGTGGTTAATTTTACCTGTGAAATCCATAGATTTAGGAGGTTCCCTAGTGGCCGTTAGCTGTACACAAAAAATGGGGGGAAAAGTCGCGGCTTATAGTCCGAAAAGTACGGTAGATTTTTTCCCCAAATCGTGCAGCCCTAATTCGTATATTATGTATAATATTTTCTACAACATAGTAAGCATTTCTTCTTGACCCTGTCTGCTTTCATAATCAAATGTCCTTGCCTCCAATGGGGAATATTTAAATGCAACGAGGTCAGAGACACCCTGTTTGAAGTAAGCCATGTGAAAAAGCCATGTTTCTTTACCTGTCCTCTCCGGTGTTCCAGTGAAGACATGTCCCCGCCCTCTCGACTCGAGGCGTTAGCAGACGGTGTTTCCTTGATGGTGTTAAGCGACTCCTCGGCTCCAGGTTTAGCTTCGGTGGCGCTGCTCTCCTCGGCAGAGTCTTTTTTCTCTCTGTTGAGATGCGAGGAGACGTCGGATGTCTCCTCCGTCGCCTTTAAGGATCCTCTTTCTGCTTCCTCTGCTCGCCTCCTCGCCTCCTGAGCCTCCCGCCGGATCTTCAGACGCTCCGTGACCACGTCTAAAATAGAAAATAGACACAGGGATTAATTTGAATACGTGTACACAGACATACACGCCCCCCTTGACGGTGAAACGCCACGCGTGAGGTTTGGATTATTCCCTGTCTCAATCCAAATGGAACTGGATGAAATAAAAAACGGCACACTTGTCTTGTAGTAAATAGAAAGGGATCCCTGTGAACGTATGATAGCACACGTTGAAGATCCAAAGCGGATACTGAATGGCGGTTCCGACTGATCTCATCAGTAAGGCATGACGCAGACCCAACGCTTGCTCTGATTGGCTGCAGGTCTATTCAGATTGCATTCTGAGGCATTTTGATCTGACCGCGCTGATATTATAGCGCCAGAGAATTTCCACACCTTTAGTGAATAAAACCCCCCCACTACTTGGACTATTCCTCGCACCCCTCTAGCATAAGCCCGAATGGTCTCAACCATATTGCGTCAGCACCGTGCACTTGGTTTTACAGCAGGGTCAGTTTGCGTGTTGTGGACGCGACCCGTATATTTTCGCAATCCGTGTTCTCAACATTTAGCTTATTATTTAATTGAATTAGCTTTAACATCATGTTTCAAGGTGGGGCTGGCTGTAGCCGACCCCAGCCATACCCTGACTGCGTGTAAATGGTGTGGAGAGGCTGCCAGGCTAGGACACGATGCAGCTCCGCGGATGTCTCAGCCTGAGACGGCGGGACGCGGCGAGGCTGCGGGTGTGTCCGTGTCAGTTTCGGGCTGGGTTTCGCTGACCCGGAAAGCACAGCAGTAAGCCAGCTCACTGAGCAGCGAGCCTCGCAACGTCCCGACCAATCAGAGCACAGTGGGCTCACAGGGAGGAGGGGGAGGAGCTCCAACAAGCCGTGTAGGACAGAGAGTGAATACACAGACTGTCAGAGATGCTGTGAGAAACCAATGAGAGTTTGGAACATTGAACAATGTGAATCTATTCTAGTCGACCTCAACAATGGAACTATGATCAGTAGAAATGGCCGTGACATGGAGCCTTTAAGTAATAGAATCATTTAAAAGTAATGGAAAGAGTATTTGGTTAAAGTATAGGGTAAGTAAGCTAGTAGCATTGAAAAATGTGATTTTCAAAAGATCGGAATCGGGAGGAAAAAAATCGGGGATCAGGATTTTTTTTTTTTTTTTTTTTTTTTTTTAATTTAATGTTACAAAACAAAAATGACCATGTTCACGTCTTAAAGTCATCCTGAGGACTTAGTTTTGGTTTAAAATGACTCAACATCATGTATGTGTTGCTTGGGCTTGTTTTCAGACCTGGTTGCTTATTCCTCTCAAAGCAACAGAGTGGGCGCAGTGTCTAATAGTAGCAGCAAGCTAACGAGAGGCTACGTTCAGCTGGTGACTCGGGACAGAGAAAATGTTGGGAGTTTGGAAGTATTATGAAATTGAAAGCGAAGGCAGTGGAACAGCCAGATGCAATGTTTGCAAGGCGGAGGTTCCGCGTGGTGGAAAGAACAGACACGACCAATCTAATACGCCAACAACAACATGGCGAGTACACAGCGGCCACTCGGGTAACGGCACTGAAACAACCGACACTTTCAGAGGCTTTCAAAAGGAAAGAGAAACTGCCCCAGAACAGAGAAAAGGCCAACACGATAACAGCCAAGATAGCTGAACTCATCGCGTTGGATGACCAGCCGTTATCTGTTACCTTTTTTTTCTCTTAATGCATTGCATAAAGATCGGATCAGGAAAAATCCGTATCGGCAGATTGTCAAAATCAAATGATCGGAATCGGATCGGGAGCAAAAAAAGGTGATCGGGACATCCCTAATTACAAGATATATTACTTCCTCCATCCTTACAGTTATATTTAAATCTGTCAATATGAGACAGGGCCCTATTCTAGTCCATATCTGTGTGTGTTCATGTTTACAGTGTAGCGTGTGCAATCCAGAAGGTTACATAGGGGAAGTGCATTATGTGTAAATACTATGGACACAATAGGGATGTGTGCAATCAGACGGACACGATGCATCGGTGCAAGAGGGACAGTGCAATATTTGATTATGTATGAATGCAATAGAAAAGAAAAAAGAGAATATATATATATATATTATTGTTATATTTTTTTGTTTCTGACATGTTCAATAAATTGACTAAACTAACTAAATAGGGAAAGTGCTGTCCCTGGATGTTTCTTGTTTCTTTGCCGTGTGATCTCTGACCTGAATGTGTATTATCTCGATGCCCAAGACACATTTCTCCAAAGGGAGACAATAGAGCTCCATCTTATCCTATCTCGCCCAGTCCTATCCCTAACTTGGTTTCAGTGACTCCAGAGTCAACAGCTTAAAGAAAGTAATCCACATCCGCTCAGAAACAAGACGGGGCAGATTCTCTTTCCTCAGGAGAACAATATCTCCAGATCTCCTCTGAGTTCAGTTTTCACTGAGAGCTGTGTCCCACGAAGGAATAAAGGAATGTGCGGCGCTTTCTAACGTGGAGAAAATACCAGCCGCGAGTCACCTATGATGGAGAAACCGACGAGCTGCAGAATAACTTTTCAAACCTCAAGTGTCTGACAGCATGCCACAGAGAGGAAAACTGCAACACCCACAGATATGTCATCCTGTCGAACACTAACGGAAGCTGCTGGCAGAGGATATCAAAAGATTTCGAAACACCCCGCTTCGGGGGAAACGAGGCGTGTCTGAGTGAGAGTGAAACAGGAAGTGAAGTCGCAGCCGACAGGTGGGAGTTATCCGTTCGCACTTCTGCAGAAACATGCTATCTAAAGATTTCCAGAATGAAGCCGTGCTGGACACGCGGTGACGATGAGAAGTCTCAGTCTCAATTAAAAACCTGTTTCAACAACTTAATTAGAAAACCGGCAAGTTCACGCTTTTAAACACGTGTTATGATGAAAACATGACGGACGGGAAGAACGTTATATTGACTGTTGGTACTTGAAATCTTGTCTTCTCATAGATGGTTGTAAAGCGGGTTAGGAGACTTTTGTAAAAGTTACTTTAAGGAGTTTGTGCTCATTCAGAGTCGGTGGGACAAAGGCTTATATTTTATCATTTAAATATATATAATTGCTTTCTGATATTTGATCTTGTCATTTTTTAATTTCTATCATTATTATTTATTTATTTCATCTTTTGAGTGTTTCTGTGCAGGTCGAATTACTTTGATGTTTAGCAATATTTATATTTCACAATAAAATAAACGTTTTTCTTCCTACTTTTTCGCCGAACCAATAAAGTAAAGAAAGAAAACTGCCCAGACACTGCGACAACTTGGGGGGGCGTAGTAATTATCGAGAAAGTAAACGATAACAATTTATGGTTAAGTGTGAGATTTCAATAAATTAAATTTGAAAAAAAAAAAAAAACGGGAAAGAAACGAAAAAACGAATAACGAAATTGAAACCCGAATAGTACTCCAACGAACAAATATTCAGATATTCGAATATTCGGGTGGGGGAGGGGCGATATCCTTTTCTTTGAAATTGAAAAGGATATCGCATTGTGTTTGTTACTTTCAGTTGTATATGTCTTAAGTGTAATTTGGCTTGGCTTCCTATTTATGGACATGCTTTTATTTTGAAGGAGAGGTAGCGCTGTTGACAGGAAGTTGTTGTTGCTATGGAAACAACGTGCCGGAGATTAACAGAGAAAAGTAATGTCTACATATAAAGACGGAGAAAGTAAACGATAACTTTTTAGTGTTGTCACGATACCAACATTTTGGTTTCGATACCGATACCAAGTCAAGAATTGCGATTCCGATTCTTTTTCGATACTTTTCTTAAAAAAAGGGAAACAGTCTTAAATATAATCAGGGATGCAAACTCATCAGGTATGAAAAAGGTGACAAGGATCCGAGCCCCCGACCCACGGAATATCGGCTTTAAAATTAGGAATAACAGATGATTTTAGCAGTCAGAACAACTAAAGCAGCAGTGTTCCTAAGAACAGAAACGCCAAAGAGTCACATCTAATATAAATATATATAAAAGCATTTATTTTAATTGTGTAGCAGTGAGTTTAACATTTTGGCAGCACTGTTGAGCATTTTGAAAATGTATTTTCATGCCTCTGTGCAAGGCTTAGTCTTTCTATCTTTATGGTCAATGGTGTAAAGTAACTAAGTTCATAAACTCAAGTACTACTTGGGTACAATTTTGAGATACTTGTACTTTATTTAAGTATTTCAATGTTTCTTTTGCTACTTTGTACTTCTAATCCACTACAGTTCAGAGGTACATGGTGTACTTCTACTCTACAGTTCAGAGGTATATGGTGTACTTCTAATCCACTACAGTTCAGAGGTACATGGTGTACTTTTACTCCACTACATGTATTTAATACCTTTAGTTACTTTAGATGTGGACAAATGATGTGAAATATAACCAAGTGTTGAATCAGACTTTAGTTCCACCTGGAGTAAATCCACCAGCTACCCTGCAGTCTACAAAGTCATTCAGACTAGCTGCACCTTCACCAGCTTTGAGAACACTTTCATGATCAATCATTATAAACACATCATATATATTATTCTGAAATGGACCAATCTGCACAACGACTACTTTTACTGTCGCTACTTTTTACTTTTACTGTAACAGAGTATTCCTACACTCTGGTGCTTCTAGTACAAGACCTGAGTACTTATACTTTTACTGTCGCTACTTTAACTATATTTTGATGATAATACTTTTGTACTTTTATTTGAGGATCATTTTGAATGCAGGATTGTTCCTACATTCTGGTACTTCTACTTTTACTCAAGTACAAGATATATATTTATACCACCTCCGTTTATACCCTATGAAAAAAACTAATAGAAAACGAAGGCTAAAGCTAACGTTAGCAGATAGTGATGCTAGTTTGCTAGTTAAGTTTGCTCAACGATAATATTGCGACAGAAAAACTTTTCAGTGCACATCACGCTCTGCCGCTCCGACAGGGAGCTCTGCTCTGAACACCTGACTTCTGGCTCGTTCACAGACTTCTGGCGTCTTTTTTGTCAACAAGCCGAGGCGCAGCGGCAGTTTCACTCCCTCTTTCAGCCATGCTTCTAGTTTTCTCACATGCTCTGGCAGCTAGCGCGTGGCCGCGTGCACGAGAGAGGGGAGGGACTTAGAACGTGCTTGAGAGGAGCGGGACTGCAGGCACGGCTGCAGTGCAGCGAGTGGAAGCAGAGCGCTGAACACACACGGCTCTTATTAAAACGGCGCTTTTTCACGGGAGTACTTTTCCCCGTCATTCTTAAAGTACCGATACTAATGAAACGGAGGAATCGTACCGTTTTTAACGGCAGGGTATCGCGGTACCTTTCAAGTATCGGTACACCGTGCAACACTATAACGTTTATGGTTAAGTGTTAGCACCCCCCGAAGAGGCACGAGCTCTTACGGTGATATTGGAGATTTCAATAAATTCAATTTGAAAAAAAAACGAAATATCCGAATAACGAAATTGAAACCCGAATAGTACTCCAACGAACGAATATTCGGATATTCGGGTACAGCCCTAATATACACATATTCATAGATTTGCTCCTCAGATGTAAAAGTATTGAGGCTACATCAACACATTGTTGTGTCATGGAAGCGGACAATATAAACAATATCGTATATAAAACAAAGCAGGCATAATAAATATTACACAAACAAAAGATAAGTGAACCCATTTGGATCGAGCCACGTTTGGAATCAGGTTATAAATCACTCATCTGAAAATCGTGTACCAGATTGTATTTACTTGCACTCCATTGACATATCTACACACTATGTAGGAATGTCAATACAAGCCTTAAGGATGACACCGCAAGGTTTAAATGAAGACGTTATATTTCGTACCGTTGACAGCGGCGAGGTAGGCTTTGTTGTTTCCCCGGGCTTTGTTGGTGAGTTCCTCGGTGATGTCCATGTGCGCGTGGACCTCCTCCTTCATCTCCTCCAGCACGGCGTGGAGCTCGGCCTCCCAGTACTGACGGTCCAGAGCCTGCATCAGATCCTCCAGCTGCTTCCTGCTGCTGTAGTACCAGATCTGCTTCTTCTCCTTCTGCTCCCCGTCCTCCTCGCTGGGGGGGGGGGGGGCGGACATGGCATTAACATACTGGTTACGGCAACATAACAATCGTGTAACAAAAAGCCAGCAAGGCAATGCTATTCTTGAAGATACATGTAACCATCAGCTAGTGTTCCAGTCCAATGTCTTTGCTTTGAGTCTTGGATAGTCCCTTTCCCACTTTCCGTTGAGTTGCGTTTCTTGCAATCTCAATTTATAAGATAGCGTGTACTTTACAAGATGTATTACTTCCTCCATCCTTACAGTAATATTTAAACCGGTCAATATTGATAAGTAGTAATACCTTTCTTACTTCGAAGCACTTCGAGATTTGTCTTGGCAGATGAGAAGCGCTATATAAATTAAATATATTATTATTATTATTACTGTCCTACTGTGCACAATGTAGTGACTGCTTTTTTGTTTTCTTAGTTATGTTCTCTGTATTTTATATGTTTGTGTTATGTGTAACCTTCTTGGCCGGTCAGCATTGAAAATGAGATTGTTTTCTTAATGCTTTTATCTGGTTAAATAAAAAATAAAATATTAGACAGCGTCCCATTTAACTCAAAGTATGTGGGAGAGAAACTCGCTCTGGAGGGAACACAGGGATTTTAGACTTTGCAGAACATTTACATGCACTAATAATAATACTACTAATACATGTGATTTATATAGCGCTTTTCCTGGTGCCCTCAACGCTTTACAAGCTAGTAAAGGAATCCAAAAGTAAAAAGTGCTATCCTAGGTGGAATAAGGGCGAGGGGTTAGTGGAGACGGAAACACCTCAAACCTGTAGAACACACAACAGGAGAGGGAGAATATAGGGCGCCTTTAAAAAGTGAATTCCGGTGCAGTAACTTACACGATAATCCTCCTGTTCAGGAACCAGTACTTCCTCTGGTGCCGGTCATATCCGATGGGCTCCTGTCTGATGTACGGCCGGTTCTTCTGCGCCTCCGTCACGCTGTCGGTGACCCCCGGCACTTTATGAGCGACGCAGATCTCGCACTGCCACTCGTCCTCCGGCACCTCCACCAGCGGGGGCTTCACACACTCCAGGTGATACACCGCTGAGCACGTCTCGCAGCACAGCAGATCCCCGAGGCGGTGACACACTCGGCAGTGATCGTCGTACAGCATGGTGCCGTCGGACATCAGCTCGTCGCGGGCGATGTTGGTGGTCAGAAACTGATCCACTAAGAACTGCAACACCTTGATTTTACTCTCAAGAGGACCATAAGGATACTCGTCCACTTCCTGATAGGGCAGAACGTGATGGTACTCCCGGTCGCTCTCGCAGTACGCGCGCAAAACCTCCGGCCACGTCATGCCGTCGATAAAATACAGAGTGGAGTTGACGCTGTCTTTGAGGTCGGCGGGGGCAAACGTGGTGTTGGAGGTGTCTTCTTCACGTAGGATGACCTTCAAGAGGGCAATATGTGTCTCTGCGATTAAAGTGCACTGCTCCTGACCCACCAGCGCAGCACAGAAGTCCTCGAAGCGAAACGGGGAGAGACGCAACACCGTGCTGAAGTTACGTAGCACCTCGTAGATGGAGGCGGCGTTGAGCAGTTCGGCGCTGGGAACCAGGAGATCCTCGGAGGAGTCGGGGAGTTTGAGAGCAGGAATCTCCTTCTCCTCCAGGATAGGGCTGCGAGGTCGAGGCCGGCCTTTTCTCTTCCCTGTAGGAGACAGGAATCGTGTTAGGGAAGCAAACTTAGCTTTGATCGATAGGCTGCAGCATATTTGAGAGGCACATTACATATAATAAGTCAATACTGCTCTCTGCTTTCTGTCTGAGTCAAAACTAAACATGGAGAAGCAGCGTTCAGTTATTATGCTTTATAAATCTGAAAAGAAACCATAACAGAACTGCTATTCTTACTTATTTTTAATCTAGGTTGAAGACACTTGTTTTTTCTTCTGCCTTTTATTAAATCAAATCACTTTTTAATTTCTACACTGCACTTTACATTGCATTATATACCGTTCTTATTCTATTATATCTTGTTTTTAAAAATGGTATTTTCTTGGCCTTGAATTACTGTTATTAACATTTGGCAATTACCAACTTTTTCTACACCAATGAATAAATGGTGCATAATTTCTTAATGTAGTTGTAATTAGTGTTATTCTCAATCCTACAGGTGCAGGTAGTTTGCTATAACCAGTCAAAGAGACACAATTAAGTTAGATAGCTAGCTCTTATATTTATTTTATTAGCTTTAATGACAGACTACGATGTCTTCTTCGCGTAATATTATTGCGTTTAGCTATAAGAAGTACGCAAAGTTAGCTTTATTTAACTATCAGACTTCATATTGACAGTATTCAGCATGAGCTAACTGTGAAAGCTAACATTAGCTCGGAAGCTATTATCTTTTGATTAATTGGCTTCAATTCAGAAACTATACTTTCTTCTTCACCTGATACAAATGGGCTTGCGTGTAACTACAAGTAATAAAGTTATAATGATATAAATACATTTGTATTATTAACTACAAGACTTCATATTGACAGTTAGCAGCAAGAGCTAACTGTACATGCTAACATTAGCCACGTAGCCGGTTTCTTTCTATGAATTAGCTTCATATCAGAAACTACAATTCCTTCTTCACTTATTACAAATCGCGTTGCATTTTAATATAAGAACCGATACTAACGTTAAGTTATGATGATCTAACTATCGGACTTCTTATTGACATTATCCAGTAGCTAACTGAGCTAACTGTACATGCTAACATTAGCCACGTAGTCATCATCTTTCTCTGAATTGGCTTCAAATCAGAAACTACAATTTCTTCTTCACTTGTTGCTAATAGTGTTGCATGTTAATATATAAAGTCAATATATAAGTATCCAACTATCGGAGTTCATATTTACAGAAGGCAGTATGAGCTAGCTGTACATGCTAACGTTAGCAGACTAGAAGCTACTGTAAATTAACCACTTCCGCTATTTAGAGTAGGAGGTATGCCCAGTTATTGCTATGCTATAATGCGTGAATAATGCAGAAAATAGTGCTTTTAGACAGTGGTGGAAACACAGGTGAGCTGGTGTTACAGCTCCAGATCTGATCCACCGACAGCAGCTTTACCGATCTGCGGCCTGTGTGCATACAGTCTCCATTTTGAACAATAACCACACAGCTTCCTGAGCAAAAACAACAACATCCAGCCTTTCAGGATGCCTTTCCCAAACGATAGAGACACTTTTCTTGCATTACTGTGTAATAATCACCTTTATGTGAAAAACCTACATTGTTTTAAATATCCTAACATGTTTTTATAATGTCTCAATACCTTCATTTGTATATGTCACCAAGTCAAGTTGGATTTGTACTTATTTGCTCAATTTTTATTCAATTCTATTACGTGCTTTCTTCTCCACATTTAGCTTTATACATGTACATATTATTTATTATTGCATGCGTTTTGTTTACCTGCTATGCTGCATATATCTTTATATACCTGTGCAATATATACTTCTACTGCTGTTACTACTGTAAACCTGTCAAACTACTTTAACATCCTTAGCTTATTTAGAAAAAACAATGAATTGTACTTTTTGTTGTCCACCTTGGTGTATTTTTGTAAATGGTTATTTGTGTATTTTATATTTTCAATATTTTATGCATGCCTCTTAATTAACATTGTGCTAATTTTGGCTCATTACTTTTGCTGTGGGACTAAAGGAATTCTTATTCTGATTATGACCACCCTGCTGCCGTGCATATTTAACCCCACTTTGATCACATATTTACCCGGGGTGCTTGCATGTGTGCTCTGACTCCTGAAGCTACTCTCCGTGCACAAACTTCCACCATCCTCCTCCTCTTCCTCCTCCATGCAGTCAGACTCCTCTTTCAGGGCCTCGTCTTCCTCAGACTGGGGCTCCTCCACCTCCTCCTCTTCGGATCTCAGACTCACAGCATCGTCGTCTTCATCACTTTCATGGTCGTCGTACACCACGGTTTTGCAGACCGGGGTTCGCCTCCCTCCTCGTCCCCGACTTCTGCCCCCTCTTCCCCGGCCCCGTGTTGTCGTCCCCGACCCCCCCAACCTGCCTCCTCCTCTCCGCCGCTTAGGGCTCTCTCTTGCGGGGCTTACTGCCTCCTCATCTCCGCTGTGGTCGTCACTTCGCACCCGGGGCTTTATGTTCCTCCGCGGCCGCAAACCTCGCGTTGCAGCCGGGGAAGAATCCTCCGCTTGGAGAGGTTTGGGCGGCCTGCCTCTTTTCCCTCTCATGGTGGAATAATTACTCCTATTTTTGCAGGGTTTTGCCTCCAATTAGTTCCACTGCAGATGAGTCCCTGTGGGGTTCGGACGGTGTTGTTTTCACTCCCCGGGTTGGAGGGTTTGTTTACGGGTGTTTGAAGCTGAGAATGTGAGCCCTCGGTTCTCCTATAGAGCCGCCATCTTTCTTCTCCTCTCTTCTCTCTGAACAAACAGGAGGCGCTCACTACACGAGTCACGTGGTTTCTCCTCAGTGGCAACAATGAGCGACATGAGGATTCACTCACATTAGTTTAATTTACTACATCTTAATGATAGATATGAGGTCAACGAGGGGGTACATGTACAATGAAACATACATAGAGGGAGAAAAGCTGTTTAAACAGTGTTTTACCATTTTAAGCAATGCAATGTTAGGCATTCAGTTTGAGGTCAGAGTAGATAATATCCAAAATAGGGAGAATCAAGAAAATATCAATATGAAAAAAAAATGTCAATACATGTTTCAAGTTACTGATCAGTATAGACATGATTGTTGGTCATTTTATACTAGGTTTATTTTTGTTTTGTTTTTTTAGCTCATATCAATGCACATTAATGTATTTTATATTTATTTGGCCTTTTATGGTTTCTTAAAGTGCAAATACACATTTCTGAACACCTTTTTAATATGTAATATGTAATATATGTCTTAGTGCATTCCCCCTTTTCATTAATGGTTTAAATAAAAATGTATGCTTTGAAATAGTCATGGGGGCTAAATCAGCCCTTTCAGACGGTAGTAAGACAAGTATATCCTCAGTGTTCCCAATGTAAATGACACACATCTATACAAATAAACATAAATAGACAATATATATGTCAACAGTTATTATACATAATAAGTTAGAATACACTATAGACCAACCTACTTTATACATTATACAAGTGTGCGAAGTAGTTGCCCTTTGTACATTTAAACACAAAGAAATGTATTTTTTAAATCTTCTTATATCATTGATGAATTACCGAGCATGTGACTTAAGGAGTGTTTAACTAGCCGTTTGGTTGAATAACCAGTACAGTTTTTAATCAGTTAATCATGTATTTTGCATGTTAAATATTATTCAAACAGAAAACTATGTACAGTAGCATTGTAGTGACTTCCTGTACAGATAAAACTATAGCAAACACTTTAACATGGCTCATAATATAAATGTCCAAATATTGATTATAGGGTATGTGTGACATAATCATAAACATTTAAAGTAACTGTATTTGTAATGCAATTGTAATACATCTATAAATAATGTAAGCCTATAGGTACGTTCATCAGTTGTCGTGGCCGAGTGGTTAAGGCGATGGACTAGAAATCCATTGGGATCTTCCCGCGCAGGTTCGAATCCTGCCGACAACGAACAATTCTTTTTTGAAAATAATTTTAATAATACTTTTATTTAATTTAAATTATACTTTTACACATTAAGCTGTATATTCAAGAATCATTAGGAAGACATTCCGTGTTGATGGTATCAATATAAATACTAGATGCGCCTGAAGTCACCACTTTAGCGGTTTTAAACGATGGTTACAAGTGATGCAACAGCGCCACCCAGTGGTTAGGTTTAATGATTTAACAAAATGGATAATGCTTTAAAAATACTAAACTCAAGAAATAGGTTTTAAATTTTTTACACATGTATAGTCATCATTTAGGAGCCTGTAAAGTATGATATATCTGGTGTTTCATTAATTTAACAAATTTAACAAAGTATTGCACATAATTCGAAATAAAAAAGAGTGAAAAACAAACAATCATTCAATATAAACATCCCAACATAGAAGATAAAACAGAACTAAAGAGTATAAAATATAACATTGACCGTGAAGATTCAAATATATTGACTATCTGACAATTAAAACACTGCTAAGTTACATTACATTAGGTCAAATGTACAGTGAAGAAATATATAATCAATAAAGATAATTAAAATAGAACAGAAATAATAATAAAGTGCAACAAAAAGACTAAATAAATATATTCACATGAAGGTTAAAGTTATATTACGAAATAATTAAAGTTGACAACAGATATATATCTTGTTTATCCCAGGTAGCCAGTAGGGGGCAGTGATAAACCATGAATCAGAAACAGCGCAGTAACTCTGAATTTAAAGACGACTGAAGCGTCAGAGTTAGAGAGGACGAGAATTTAGACAGTTATTATTTATATAGATTCATAGAGGTAACACTTTCACGATCAATCATTATAAAACACATCATATATATTATTCTGAAATGGACCAATCTGCACAACGACTACTTTCACTGTCTTTCACTATATTTTGATGAGAATACTTTATACTTTCACTAGAGGAACATTTTGAATGCAGGACTTTTACTGCGTATTCCTACACTCTGGTACTTCTACTTTTACTCAAGAACAAGATCTGAGTACTTCTACTTTTACTCAAGAAGGAGATTTGAGTACTTCTACTTTTACTCAAGTACAAGACCGGAGAACTTCTACTTTTACTCAAGAAGGAGATTTGAGTACTTCTACTTTTACTCAAGTACAAGACCGGAGTACTTCTACTTTTACTCAAGTACAAGATCTGAGTACTTCTACTTTCACTCAAGTACAATATCTGAGTACTTCTACTTTTACTCAAGTACAAGATCTGAGTACTTCTACTTTCACTCAAGTACAAGATCTGAGTACTTCTACTTTTACTCAAGAAGGAGATTTGAGTACTTCTACTTTCACTCAAGTACAATATCTGAGTACTTCTACTTTCACTCAAGTACAATATCTGAGTACTTCTACTTTTACTCAAGTACAAGATCTGAGTACTTCTACTTTTACTGTAACAGAGTATTCCTACACTCTGGTACTTCTACTTTTATCATAAGATCTGAGTACTTTTACTACAATATCTGAGTACTTCTACTTTTACTACAAGATCTGAGTACTTCTCCCACCTCTGACTACTTTTACTACAAGATCTGAGTACTTCTACTTTTACAACAAGATCTGAGTACTTCTCCCACCTCTGACTACTTTTACTACAATATCTGTGTACTTCTACTTTTACTACAATATCTGAGTACTTCTCCCACCTCTGACTACTTTTACTACAATATCTGTGTACTTCTACTTTTACTACAATATCTGAGTACTTCTCCCACGTCTGACTACTTTTACTACAAGATCTGAGTACTTCTACTTTTACTACAAGATCTGAGTACTTCTCCCACCTCTGACTACTTTTACTACAAGATCTGTGTACTTCTACTTTTACTACAAGATCTGAGTACTTCTCCCACCTCTGACTACTTTTACTACAAGATCTGTGTACTTCTACTTTTACTACAAGATCTGAGTACTTCTCCCACCTCTGACTACTTTTACTACAAGATCTGTGTACTTCTACTTTTACTACAAGATCTGAGTACTTCTCCCACCTCTGACCAGAACTGCCGTTGCACTTATTTATTTAATTGTCATTTTTGTTTATTTCACTTTATTGTAATCGCATGTCTTCTGT
>NC_047510.2:33385891-33393391 GCF_902827115.2 Pseudochaenichthys georgianus | reverse complement strand
GCTTCTACAGATGACATCTTTTTATGGATTTGTTGTCAAAGCACTTCAGATATTCATTGCTATCGGGATGTTAAGAGCATTCCCTGGAATAAGTGTATCTCGAGCCGGTTTCTGAAATTTACCTACCCCACCTTCAAGCTCGCTCCATTGCGGAGATATTCCCGCGAGAGTGCGGAAAACTTAAATAAATAAATGTATTTCAAATGTGAAATTTTACCAATATACTCACGGACCACACTTTGAGAAGCACTGCTGGAGTGTGTTCTGTAGGTTTTAGTGCATGTAAATGGTCTGCAATTCATACATAAACATACAGTCAAGACTCAGGGGCGGAAAAAGGTATTCAGATAACACTAATTTAAAATAAAATAATCAAGTAGAGTTCGTCAAAATGTGTCTTTTAAGAATCCCTATTCTGCTATATGGGGGGTTTCCCTCTCCTGTTGGTTTTAGTGCATGTTAATGGTCTACAAAAGCTAAAATACCTGTGTTCCGTCCAGAGGGAGTTTCTCTGCCACTTAAAACGTTCAAATCTCTTCAGCTCGTGTTAACCACAGACCTTATTGTAGCCTAGCAACCAAAAACACATTCAGAAAACCATTGACTTCCAGCCATAATTACATAACTGGTTAAAAGACAAAAAAAAAATAGTAGAGAAGTTCAAACGAAGCAGAGACGACACAAAACAAAATGTCATTTTTTAATAATTGCATTTTATTAATTGAAAAAACAAAAAAACAAATGCAAAATAAAAAAAAAGAGCCAAAAAACAAACAGGTTCATTAGGTAAGACGAGGCGAGACACTTAAATAAGAAGAGTTCCATGTTGGCGGGGGTAAAGGTGGAGGAGGCGGGCTGATGGTGTGTGTGTGGGGGGGGGTGAATGTTGATTTATTATATACACTGTTTATCTGGGGGGGGGGGGGGCTCAAAGTAGCAGGTCGGAGACACTGAGACACCAGAGAGAAAGGCACTATCCAGAGAGAAAACACGGTACACACACACACACACACACACACACACACACACACGGGACCAGAAATCAACAAAGTGCTAGACAAAACAAAACGAGCTGATTCCTCAACTTTTAGCATCGAAGACGATCTCTCAGTTTCCCGTCTGATTGGTGATTATCCGACGGAGCTCCGCCTCTTTGCTACGTGCAGGTATAACAAGGAGGAGACGCATGCATGTCTTTAAAGTGTGCTCAATGTACACACACTCTTTATCTTGAATCCCTTGCATGATGTACAGTTTGGTTCAGTTCTCCGACCGCTGCCCTCGTGTCTGCGGAGCTACATTCACTGACCCCCGGAAATCAAAATGGCTGCAATAAATACTTCTGAAATTGATTTTTTTTTTTACACTTTGTATAATACGACAGCTCTTCTTCTTCTTCTTCGCAGCAGCACTCGTGGCTCCTCTGCTGGTCGGACAGTCTCTCCTCCGGTATGCATTATCGACAAGTTCATTCAAAATGGAATCGGCGACCCCTTTTTACACATCATGCTGTTTCTATCCGAGAGCCCCCAGACATATTCAGAAAAACAAAAAAGACGATTCAGCACTCCCCGAGAGCTGCCAGGGCGCATCCAGACGGAACATAATTTACAAAAATGGAAAAAAATACAATTTGTGATGAGAGGTAAAACAGACAAACACATACAAATATATAATATATATTCTTAAAAAATGGATTCTCTCTATAGTTGATTTATTTATACAGCCGAGAGGCCGATGTACAATGCTCACGTGCCAACGATCAACCCGTCGCCCACCGTCGATTGCATCTTCTTTGTACATTTTTTTTAAAACCATTTCTTTATTTTATTTATTTTTTTACATTTTTAAGCTTTTTTTTCTTTTCTTTTAAAACAGGTTTTTTTCCTTTAAGGGGTGATTAAAAAACAACATGCGGCAAAGAAGAGAGGAACACAAAAGACAAAAGGCAGAATGTTAAGAAGTTAAGGACAGAGGACGTTTCCCCTCCGATCCATCCTCCATGTTGTCTCCTCAGGAGGAGGAGGAGGAGGGTTTGATGGGATGAGATCAAAATGATGCTGTTGTTGTTGTTGTTGACATGGTCTGACTGTTCTACATGTTCCTGTTGACGGGCGTGACGTAGTTGCGGGGGAACATGCCCGTCTGGCCGTGGCAGCCCCCCTTCCACCAGTTGGGGTCTGAGTTGTCGAGCACCTGGATGAAGTCTCCGCGTCTGAAGCCCAGCTCTCCTTCCTCCTGAGGGTCGAAGTCAAAGAGAGCCTGCACGTACGTGGGGTGCTGCGGAGAGAGAGGAGGGTTAGCTGTGATCTAAGGATCCTTCAGAGTAGGGGTGCAACAACTAATCCACTTCATCGATCACCTAATTCAGTCGTCGATTCGTTGGTGACGTCATCACCTGTCTTTTACGCGCCGTTAAGCTCCGACGTTATCGGTCTTTTTATCGGTACAGGAGACGTTTAAAAAATATATGTCAGGTATTATTGCTACAAAAACATTATATCGCTGCGACCTCCTCCTGCGACCTCCTCCTGCGACCTCCTCCTGCGACCTCCTCCTGCGACCTCACACACCAGGCGCGTTTTAAAACGTTGCGGAGCGGAGCGTCGTGTGTGCAGCCTCGCAGTTGTTGTTGATTTTGGACATTTGTACTTCTACAAGTAGCAGGCTACGTAGCTAAATGGTTTATGTTTGTGTCTGTTTACATCGGGTTTATTGTTGTTATTTCCTATGTTGTTGTGTTGTAGACTACGGACACAGTTAGTAATAATTGTAATATTCCAGTTATAAACGACATGAGTCAAAGATGCGTTGCTGTATTTTAGTGGTAAAAAAATATGCATTCATCATCATAATTATTCTATATATATAATTTACAGTGCCTGTAAACCGGAGGAGAACGCTGGCATGTATTCTCCTACTGGAAAGACGGTGGTGGGGGGGGGGGGGAAGGTGTTGGGTGCACCCAAAACTTCCTGCCTGCGCCGCGCCGATTTCAGTAGCCACGGTTTTGAAAACTCTTGTCACGTAGTGATCGTCTTCTCAATAGAACATCTTTGATAATGTCTTTTGGCCAATCAGAATCAAGATAACGGCGTGGTGTTGTTGCAGGAAGTCGCGACGCAGAATACTTTTGCTGCAGGGGTGCACATAACTGGTACGCAGGGTATGTGCGTAATCTGAAATGCGTACCGTCACTTGTGTCACAAAGCGCATTTGCGTACCGACGTACTTGTGAAGCTTTTCCAGAAGGCGGTTAGATCCCGGACGACAGAGTCGGTCTCCGTGTGCACAGACAGGCTGCTGTTAACGTCGGTCTGTACAACGGAACTGTGCCAAAACTACGCCAACCGGCTGCGGAGGGAGACTCCCCCCCTCACTGGAGACTTCGCTGAAACAGCTGAGCACAAGGTTCAGACTCGGGGGTTACGAAGTACGCCACTAGCCCCCCCCCTCTGTCGACTTTCCTGAAGTACTCCACTAGCCCCCCCCCCCTCTGTCGACTTTCCTGAAGTACTCCACTAGCCCCCCCCCCTCTGTCGACTTTCCTGAAGTACTCCACTAGCCCCCCCCCCCCCTCTGTCGACTTTCCTGAAGTACTCCACTAGCCCCCCCCCCCCTCTGTCGACTTTCCTGAAGTACTCCACTACCCCCCCCCCCCTCTGTCGACTTTCCTGAAGTACTCCACTAGCCCCCCCCCCCTCTGTCGACTTTCCTGAAGTACTCCACTAGCCCCCCCCCTCTGTCGACTTTCCTGAAGTACTCCACTAGCCCCCCCCCCTCTGTCGACTTTCCTGAAGTACTCCACTAGCCCCCCCCCCCTCTGTCGACTTTCCTGAAGTACTCCACTAGCCCCCCCCCCCTCTGTCGACTTTCCTGAAGTACTCCACTAGCCCCCCCCCCTCTGTCGACTTTCCTGAAGTACTCCACTAGCCCCCCCCCCTCTGTCGACTTTCCTGAAGTACTCCACTAGCCCCCCCCCCCTCTGTCGACTTTCCTGAAGTACTCCACTAGCCCCCCCCCCCTCTGTCGACTTTCCTGAAGTACTCCACTAGCCCCCCCACCCCTCTGTCGACTTTCCTGAAGTACTCCACTAGCCCCCCCCCCTCTGTCGACTTTCCTGAAGTACTCCACTAGCCCCCCCCCCCTCTGTCGACTTTCCTGAAGTACTCCACTAGCCCCCCCCCCTCTGTCGACTTTCCTGAAGTACTCCACTAGCCCCCCCCCCTCTGTCGACTTTCCTGAAGTACTCCACTAGCCCCCCCCCCCTCTGTCGACTTTCCTGAAGTACTCCACTAGCCCCCCCCCCCTCTGTCGACTTTCCTGAAGTACTCCACTAGCCCCCCCCCCCTCTGTCGACTTTCCTGAAGTACTCCACTAGCCCCCCCCCCTCTGTCGACTTTCCTGAAGTACTCCACTAGCCCCCCCCCCCTCTGTCGACTTTCCTGAAGTACTCCACTAGCCCCCCCCCCTCTGTCGACTTTCCTGAAGTACTCCACTAGCCCCCCCCCCTCTGTCGACTTTCCTGAAGTACTCCACTAGCCCCCCCCCCCTCTGTCGACTTTCCTGAAGTACTCCACTAGCCCCCCCCCCCTCTGTCGACTTTCCTGAAGTACTCCACTAGCCCCCCCCCCTCTGTCGACTTTCCTGAAGTACTCCACTAGCCCCCCCCCCTCTGTCGACTTTCCTGAAGTACTCCACTAGCCCCCCCCCCTCTGTCGACTTTCCTGAAGTACTCCCCGTTGATAGAAATCAACACGTAATGAATTCAGACCCCACGGTTTGATTGATAGGTGTGTGGGTTGTCTTTCATTTTGACACACAGAACAATGTTATAATAAACATAGATACTGTGTTAAATGGATATATCCGCCTTCTTTCCTTTATCTTTCCATTCCCAACAATATACATAAAGAAATGGCATATTTTGGACATAGTTCGAATGGTGATTAATCTGATTAATTAATTTTTAAGCTGATAAAACATTTTAATCGTTTGACAGCCCTAATAAATAATAATAATAATGACTTAAATGTATATAGCGCCTTTCAGGGGACCCAAGGTCGCTTTAGAGCAAAAGAAACAGTCACTTATAAACTAAGTCACTATAAAGCACTTAGGCCAAAAGTATAGCAAAATATGATTAATAATAATAATAAGTCATTTATAAAGCACTTCATATTTGAATTCAAATCCCGAAGTGCTACAAGTAGTGAGCATGAACAGTATAAATAAACATTACACAACACGGTAGAATTAATAAAAAATAAATAAAAGGGTGATCAAAAGGTCGAGGCAAAGGCTCTTTCGAAGAGATGGGTTTTGAGGCCTTTTTTAAAAGCCTCCACGGTCTGTGGTGCTCTCATTTGGTCGGAGAGAGCGTTCCACAGGCTGGGAGCAGCCGAGCTGAAGTCTGGATATAACTTCCGTTTTTAGATTCTCGGTTTAGCCTTTAATTGGATAATGGGAGTTTGAACTAATAGAGAATAACACTGTGGGTTCGAGTAGCAGTTACTTTTTCCTTTCTGATATTAGTTTTATCCGAGGTGATTCTCGCTGTGACAAAGAAAGAAAGGGTCAATAATCCGACTGGTTACTTAGTTTGTGATTTGAGTTTTAGGAGTCGTTCTCACCTGGGGAGCCTGCTCGATGTCTCGCAGGAAGATTTGTTGGTTGCGAGAGACCGAGGTGGAGCGATGATAATCCACCAGCTCGTTGAGAGAGTTAAACTTCACCACCCACAGGAAGTACTTCCCCGCTCCGTCACGGAGGACCTTGAAGTGCTGGACGTCGTTCCCAAACCTGCAGGAGGGACAGAGAGGAAACGCATCATCAGCTAAAGACAGGAATGAGTCCTCTACTCCAGAAGGCAGCTTTTAAGCACGTCTTGTTCCCTCGCCTGGAAGCTTTTTCTGAATGTGCTTTTGGATATCCTGAAATAAAGTCTGTGGTAAACACAAGCTGGAGGGATTTTAACATTTTGTTCCCGTCATAAAATACCCCACTGGTGAATTTAAAAACAAGTGTAAATGAGACAACTACACGTCATCACGCCCAACATTAGCCTCCTTTAGCTTAGCGGTGGTGACGTGAAGTCATGTGACCGTGCTGTAGTTCCTTTATAGCCCAACATTAGCCACCTTTAGCTTAGCGGTGGTGACGTGAAGTCATGTGACCGTGCTGTAGTTCCTTATAGCCCAACATTAGCCGCCTTTAGCTTAGCAGTGGTGACGTGAAGTCATGTGACCGTGCTGTAGTTCCTTATAGCCCAACATTAGCCGCCTTTAGCTTAGCAGTGGTGACGTGAAGTCATGTGACCGTGCTGTAGTTCCTTATAGCCCAACATTAGCCGCCTTTAGCTTAGCAGTGGTGACGTGAAGTCATGTGACCGTGCTGTAGTTCCTTATAGCCCAACATTAGCCGCCTTTAGCTTAGCGGTGGTGACGTGAAGTCATGTGACCGTGCTGTAGTTCCTTTATAGCCCAACATTAGCCACCTTTAGCTTAGCGGTGGTGACGTGAAGTCATGTGACCGTGCTGTAGTTCCTTTATAGCCCAACATTAGCCACCTTTAGCTTAGCGGTGGTGACGTGAAGTCATGTGACCGTGCTGTAGTTCCTTTATAGCCCAACATTAGCCACCTTTAGCTTAGCGGTGGTGACGTGAAGTCATGTGACCGTGCTGTAGTTCCTTTATAGCCCAACATTAGCCTCTTTTAGCTTAGCGGTGGTGACGTGAAGTCATGTGACCGTGCTGTAGTTCCTTTATAGCCCAACATTAGCCACCTTTAGCTTAGCGGTGGTGACGTGAAGTCATGTGACCGTGCTGTAGTTCCTTTATAGCCCAAGATTAGCCTCTTTTAGCTTAGCGGTGGTGACGTGAAGTCATGTGACCGTGCTGTAGTTCCTTTATAGCCTAACATCCAAAACCACATGGAAAAATCCTATTTATTTTTGTGGAGGTAACCATGGAGATGCTGCATTCAGGTTCAGCCAACAAAAACACTTCATCACTGCACCTTTCTTTAGTCATCAAAGATTTGAATAACAGGAAGTGGATCCCACAGACGTTAATCTTGCTTAACAAATGGATGACACATGTCTGATCAGTGAGATCTCCAGACTTACTTCTCCAACAAGAACAACAGTTTGTTCGCCCTCTCTTTTCTTGGTACAGCATGTTATATTATTAGTAAGTGTCTTAACATTTGAAAGAGGAAGCGTTCTTTTTGGATCCTCTCTGTTTCTCACTTCCTGCACTTCAATCATCCGGTAATCTCTTTTAATAATCCCCTGCAGACAGCTGCAGTTTGAGGCAGCTAAAGGCATTGTTTTTCGTAGCGTTTTAATGACAATTAGGGCTGCAAAAATAACCAAAATGTTATTCAAATTGCAACATAGACTAGTGCATTATCTATATTTCAAAAATGATCATCCCTCCAATATCGCGAACCATATTGCAATTGAAACATCAGTCACAAATAATCACAATCTGTTCTTTT
>NC_047510.2:33323391-33383391 GCF_902827115.2 Pseudochaenichthys georgianus | reverse complement strand
TGTGTGTGTGTGTGTGTGTGTGTGTGTGTGTGTGTGTGTGTGTGTGTGTGTGATCCTCACTTCACAGAGAGAGAAAAGTCTCCCGGTGCGCTCTCGCTCTCTCTGATGAGGAAGGCCCCGTCGTGCCTCTGTTTGTTCAGCATCTCTTCTGCTTTGGCTCGAGGGATCTTCCCGAAAAACCACCTGGAGGATGTGTGGGGGGGGGGGGAGAAAACAGGTACAGGTGAGCGTCTGATAAAGCATCCGATAGGCTGACACAAAGCCGACCCCTTTCATATCCCTAAACCACAACAGAATAGTGTCGTTCTAAAAATAAAATTAATTTCTTCTAAAGCTTGTGAATGTTAATATTATTTACGTGGAGGCTTCAAACGAGCTCTCTTCATCATCGGTTATCTGTTTGTGAACTTTTAACAACTCAAATGTATTTATTTCATGTTTACTAAATGCCTTTGCAGTCTCTAGGATATCTCAATGCTTAGCAACGACATTGATTTTATTACAGCTTAAGTTATCGATAAATAAAATTAAAAAAACAGAAATGTCCCGAATGAGGCAGAAGAGTTAACCGTGTGTCTGTACAGTTGTAGTTAATGATTTAGCAGATATCTATTTACATGTTTATAGACTTCTTGCACGACTTTGTTTTATTTATTATATGTTGCATTGTTGGAGGAACTCGGGTCAGAAGAACTTCATTGCCATTTCTACACTGAAGCTTTGAGCTTATGACGATAAAACCTTTGAATTTGAATATAATTATTAGCATGATCCTATATTTAGAATCAGATTCCACTCGAGGGTGTGTGGCAGTGAAGGCAGCGCGGCCAGTAGGTTATTAATGACTATGAAAACCACACACACACATTACGTGCAACCACACATTACACACACACACACATTTTGAATATTTTAATAAAAATTACTTTCAGTTTGCCCACAGTTCACACCAGGAAGCGATACTAAAGTTACACCAGCATCGGCCGGTTCCTACGGAGCTGGACTTTCATCCGTACTTCGGGAAATAGATTACTCATTATCTCATAATCGTGACGAAGTCAAAACAAAAAACAAATTTGATATCCCTAAAATTTAAATGAGCACGAGGGAGCATCTGTGTTTCAACGTATACGAATGTAGAAGCCATACAAATGACATTTAATACGTTTTTTATTTTTTTAAAAAGGTCCCCTATTATTCTCTTCTTCATCAATATATCACAGGTCGCAGATATATCCAGAGCCTGTCTCTGATTGGCTGAAACACCAAACAGATCATTGCAGCATTACCCATAATCCCCTCTGTTTCAGCCCTGTTTCCAAAGAGCTGATTCTCTGTCTGTGTGACTTTAGATGAAAATAAGGAGCCCCTCCCCACGAGACGTGAGGAAGAGGGGACACATGTTGATGTAGAAGAGACATGAAGAAGAGGGGACACATGTTGATGTAGAAGAGACATGAGGAAGAGGGGACACATGTTGATGTAGAAGAGACATGAGGAAGAGGGGACACATGTTGATGTAGAAGAGACATGAAGAATAGGGGACACATGTTGATGTAGAAGAGACATGAAGAAGAGGGGACACATGTTGATGTAGAAGAGACATGAAGAAGAGGGGACACATGTTGATGTAGAAGAGACATGAAGAAGAGGGGACACATGTTGATGTAGAAGAGACATGAAGAAGAGGGGACACATGTTGATGTGGAAGAGACATGAAGAAGAGGGGACACATGTTGATGTAGAAGAGACATGGAGAAGAGGGGACACATGTTGATGTAGAAGAGACATGAAGAAGAGGGGACACATGTTGATGTAGAAGAGACATGAAGAATAGGGGACACATGTTGATGTAGAAGAGACATGAAGAAGAGGGGACACATGTTGATGTGGAAGAGACATGAAGAAGAGGGGACACATGTTGATGTAGAAGAGACATGAAGAAGAGGGGACACATGTTGATGTAGAAGAGACATGAAGAAGAGGGGACACATGTTGATGTAGAAGAGACATGAAGAAGAGGGGACACATGTTGATGTAGAGGAGACATTGCATTGCATTCATGCTGCAAATATGGAAACGTTGAGAGAAATCCCTGACGGAGGGAGTAAGTGATGGAGAGAGAGGGAGGGGGGAGGGGGGGGAGAGAGAGGGAGGGGGAGGGGGGGGAGAGAGAGGGAGGGGGAGGGGGGGAGAGGAGGGGGGGGGGAGATGGACCCAGTGAAAGCTATTTACTGCTGTAAATTATTCAAAAGAACAGTCATCCAAAAAGATGAAATGTCGGTTCCTTTACACGCAGGTGGAAATAAATAATGAAGTGATTCGCTTTGCACGTCCGTTATAACCCGAGGAAAAACGGTTTCAGAAATCAGCGTGGATTGTAACTTAATCGGCCGAAGTTACACAACGCTACGGAGACCGTGTGAATATCCTTTGCTTCCAAAAACAGAAAAACAATCAATGATAAACCGTGCCATAACGGAATCAGCATTAAATATGGGATTTAGGAATAGGAACAAATATATTACAATACAATAAAAATATCACCATGGTAACACACCGTTATAAGTGTTTAAACAGTATCAAATGGTGTTTGATTATGTATACTTACACACATTAACGCATCCTTATTATAGAACCAATTTACTAAACAAGTTATTTCGAGGGCAGCTATGGTTGTACTTTTTAAAACGAGTCTAGATATTTCTTTATAAACTCGAGTTGAAATGGACAAAACGATCCAGGATTTCCGATGCCACCCTAATCGTTAAGAGCCTCTCCCACAACTATTGAAAGCATCCGTGCTCCAAGCTGCTCCACCACTCTAATCCTCAGACTATTAGCCACGAAAACACAATTACTGTGCAGCGGGGAAACGGATCTGTTTACACACAGAAAAGACGCCATACTGTATTTTGTCTCGCTGTGTGAGGGGCTTTCAGCCGTCACCACACTGGACACTTCAGCTTTTCTCTCTCAGTGAATCTACATATTCTACCCGGAAACAAGGCGATTAACTATTGCACAACACATCTAATCCACACAGGATATCGCATCAGAGTAGCATTTATTATTCTATAGCAGAAAGACAGGTCTGGAATAGGGATGGGAACGATTAATCGAAATTATTCAGGTGTTCGAATATGAGTTATGAATATTTTTTTTTTTGGGAGGGGTGCCTAACTTGATTACATATTATCAAATGGAATAATTCAATGTATACGACAGTGCCATAGCCAAGTGTGTTCAGTCTAAAGGTGTCCAAATCCATCAGACCTAGCTAGTTCTAGCTAATGATACGGCTGCTGCCCCTCCCTACTCGCAGACCACGCAGACTCAAACCTCATCTTATGCCCACATCCCAGCTGAGAGGGTCTCCTCTACAGCTGGCCTGATTGTGAATCACCGCCGCACCCGCCACTCCCCTGAGTAGACATGCTCATATTCTTAAAGAAGAATGAGTATTGAATAGCTGCAATCTGTGCATAGGCCCTGTAACAGGTTGTTGATCTCTGTTGTCACGGGTTACGTTACCCTAACCCGTTATGTTGTTCGTGTTTGATCCCTCTTTCATTTAAAGACCAAGTTATGTTTTAAGCATGAAAGCTGTAGGCCTATAGCTGTCAACTGTTCAAACTGTGATCACCAGTTCAATACATTTGACACTTGGTTTCTTTACTTATTTGAACATGTATTTATTTATTTTTCTAAATTATTATTATTTATTTATTTGTCAACATTTTTCCCACATTTTTTTTATAGGATATGTACATTTCAGTTTATCGGTTAACCTTCCTGACGTGGTGATGTGAAGTCATGTGACCGTGCTGTAGTTCCTTTATAGCTCAACATTAGCCACCTTTAGCTTAGCGGTGGTGACGTGAAGTCATATGACCGTGCTGTAGTTCCTTTATAGCCAACATTAGCCTCCTTTAGCTTAGCGGTGGTGACGTGAAGTCATGTGACCGTGCTGTAGTTCCTTTATAGCTCAACATTAGCCTCCTTTAGCTTAGCGGTGGTGACGTGAAGTCATATGACCGTGCTGTAGTTCCTTTATAGCCCAACATTAGCTTAGCGGTGGTGACGTGAAGTCATGTGACCGTGCTGTAGTTCCTTTATAGCCCAACATTAGCCTCCTTTAGCTTAGCGGTGGTGACATGAAGTCATATGACCGTGCTGTAGTTCCTTTATAGCCCAACATTAGCCTCCTTTAGCTTAGCGGTTGTCTATGTAATGTAAACGTTTGTAAATCACAGATGTTATTTTCTGCAATAATTCAAAATCCAGTGTAAAAATCCCTTTGGCTTTTTGTGGAAGGAACCAGGGAGATGCTGCCTTCAGGATCCACTACATAAATATGTCATCCCTGCATCAGTTTATACAAATGTTATCGTGACATGTTAAAGCAGGGGTGGGTAACCTCCGGCCTCCGCGCCGTATACGGCCCGCGAGACCATTTGGTACGGCCCTCGAGGTAATTTATAAACACATGCAAAAAAGAAAAAAATTAAAGAAATCTAGACCGTAAAATAATTAAACAAGTGAGCGCCTGTTTTTCCTGGCCAAGGTCAGGGTCCTTATGTGTCATCACGTGGTATATGTCTCGTCTGACAGGGGTGCAGTTCTGACGGAGAGCACCAGAACGTTGCTGGCACTTCACAAATTGCAGCACCCATAAGGAGCCGTACACATGCTGCAGTTTCTGCGTGGCTGTGTCTTTAGCTGAAAGCCCAGTGGCGATCTGTTCATCTGTCATACTGATCATACAGTCAATAACTTTGTTGTTATTAGCATCTGGTTAGCTAGCTATGCTAACGAATATAAGAAGCTTTTTCTACTACCAGTGAGGTAAAGGCACATCTTTATATGATCATTATAGTTATAAAAAAATAAGAGAAACAGGTATACAATACTATATGACAGTAAAAAAAGTTGTTATTAATAAACAAGAATACAGTTTGAAAGGGGAGTGATTTGTAAAATATCCATAAAGAAAAGTAAATCTGCTTCCAGTTCTGTTTCATCTGGGTGCTGAGAGATGTTTCCATAGATCTCCTAACTCTTAAAGTGCACCAGATTGATGCTTTTAACTTCAACATTAGCATGCCCCTGGACCCCCCTAGAGGAGGTTAGGTCCCCCCCACTTAAATCATGTCCACATGGATAGGAAACTAAATACATTTGCACACATCTTGTGTCCATATCTTTCTGTTTGGGTGGTCATGCCACACCGTGCACGAGTCATGGTGAGATATCTGGATTGAGAGGTTTCTTTTTCTTTGCACTGCATGAAAGAAAGGCGAAATTAATGGGCTGTGATTTTAGTATTTTCAAGCAGAGGTCAGTCATTGGTACGGCCCTCGGAGGATGTTGGAAACATTGAAATGGCCCTTGAGAGGAAAAAGGTTCCCCACCCCTGGGTTAAAGGATATTACAGTCATAGCGTGTTAATAGTCGCATGAAGCAGACGCATGGTCATCTTTTCTTCACGTCCCAGGCAGGGTTTCCGCTAGGATTTTTTCTCGCCGGTCAAATGTCCGGGCAGAATTTATTTTACCGGACTAATTTGAAACTTACCGGTCATATTTCAATAATAATAATAATAGTTGTGTAGCAGAGTTTCCGTTAGCAGGTAATTACCGGACTATGAGCAGATAAGCTTCAGTTTAAAACTCAGTTCACGGGGCTCATTTTTATATTGCTTCAGTTTATAATCGTAACAGATCGAAAAATTCTGATTCATTTTTCAATAAATGATTCCACAAACAACAAACAACATAATTATTACATTCAAACAAACTACTTGTAGTAGATAACGTACATTATTCAGAAGTTTACATCAACTTTGAATAATAACACGGGAGAAACGGATCCTCTCTTTCCCTCCCTCTCTCTCCTGACAGCACGTCAGTTCCTCATGCAGCTCCTGCAGCTCGCTAAACAGAGGGCGGGGCTTCAGGTGATCATGCAGAGCTGCGTGTCTCGGTCAGACTCAGCAGCTGATCTGATCTCTCTCTCGGTCCGGTTACACTTCACTCGCGTGTCTGTCCATATCGATCAGATCCAGCTCTCCTGATCGGCCTTTATAGAGAGCACCGATCAAACTATTAAGAGTGAATATCGGCCGATAATGACCGGCGGCCGATCGATCGGAGCCTCCCTAATTATTACCAGACATTTTGACCGTCAGGTTTTGAATTTACCGGTTTTTTATAAATGTTACCAGCTAAAAACCGGTAATTACCGGCTAACGGAAACCCTGGTCCCAGGATGTGGTAACACTTTCCCCCGGAGCCCATTAAGGCGAGCGCCATGAGACGATGGACGGCCTCTCGCTCACTGCAGTCTGTGATTTGTGGTTCTTCTGGGATCCAGCATTAGTGCTAACTTGGCCTGCTGGATATTTCACAATAAGAGCCAAAACAGAAATATGTGCAGGTATTGAAAGGTTTGAGCTTCCATTAGCAGACCACAATAATGCTTCCGCTTATTCTGTGGAAAATCTGCTTCCACGTTAACATGCACAAAATAGAGTGGTGCAGAAATAAGTCCTAAAACCTGGAAACGAGTCAGCGTTTAGCACTTACAGGTTGTCTCGGAAGTCAAAGGTTTTCTGAACGTTTTTTTAGATTTTAGCCCGAAATAAGGTCTGTGGTTAACAAGGGTCTAAATGAGACGACTAAACTTCATCACGCCCAACATTAGCCACCTTTAGCTTAGCGGTGGAGACGTGAAGTCATGTGACCGTGCTGTAGTTCCTTTATAGCCCAACGTTAGCCTCCTTTAGCTTAGCGGTGGTAACGTGAAGTCATGTGACCGTGCTGTAGTTCCTTTATAGCCCAACATTAGCCTCCTTTAGCTTAGCGGTGGTGACGTGAAGTCATGTGACCGTGCTGTAGGTCCTTGATGGCCCAACATTCACCACCTTTAGCTTAGCGGTGGTGACGTGAAGTCATGTGACCGTGCTGTAGTTCCTTTATAGCCCAACATTAGCCACCTTTAGCTTAGCGGTGGTGACGTGAAGTCATGTGACCGTGCTGTAGTTCCTTTATAGCCCAACATTAGCTTTTAACTTCAAAAATCATAGAGTGCTGTTAACTTGTGGAGAATATCTTGCTGAAAAAAACATAAATCATCCTACATCCAATTAGCTTCCCTTTCGAGTTTGCTTACAAAAATAAATCATCACTGCACCACACTAAGGATGTTTTTGGGTTAAAGCAAAGGATTGTGGGTCTTTCTACTAATACTACAAAATGGAAAGAGACAAGCAGTTGTTGGTGGGGGAACACACACAGTCAATGACCTTATTATGAATTGAAGAAAAATATTCTACACATTCAAACTGACACCCTGCTGTGAAGCCCAGAAGATCTTCTGTTGGTTAGAAATGCCAGGTCGTTCTCATGCCGTCTGAGAAATGGCACAGCCTTTCCTGCTCTCTTTGATGTGGTTGTGATGATAGACAGGAAGTAAAACTATCCCTGACCCCCTGGTGAGAGGGAAATATTAATCATCATTACATGGAAAAGGGCATCTGCTGGCAAACATCTTCCATGATGTTTGATGAAGAAATTGGTTGGGATAGGCTAACATTTAAATATTCCACTGTTGTCAAATCATATTAAATTAAATTCGCTAGCTCTCACAGGCAGAGGGAAGTCAGTATGTTGTTTTTGTAATTTTGTTAAATGAAAATAAGTTTACTTTTACAGAAAGTCAACACCCGAAAATAATCGGAATCAAAAAGCAGAACCGCAATCGTCATAATTAAAACGAGACCAAACCGTATACGTCATGAAGTCTATTAATGTGGGTTGTATAAATATATGATTTAAAAAAAAGCAAGTCATTATAACGATACGATAATTGTAACATTCTTTATCAAATAAATACTTTTTGGCTGAATGACATGTTTCAGTACTTTACCGTAATTATTTATAATACTGCTACTTATTTATTACTGTATGTAATTTCTTTGATTTGATTTGATTAACCCACACGTGTCAAACTCGAGGCCCGGGGGCCAAATCCGGGCCGTGGTGGATTTAATTTCGGCCCGCAGGATCATTTCTAATTCCTATTCGATCTGGCCCGCCGGTATATTGCACGCACACCTTCACTCCATCCTGAGGGTCTCCTCCGCTCAGAGCCGGACCCCAAACATTGATGACCTTGCACCCGAGATGAGATGCTAAGTATCTGGCTTGAACTAGCATCCCAGAGCAGCAACCTGAGCTCAAAGGATGCTTCCTTCTGCACTTTCTCTCTCACGACAACAGGGCATGTTTATTTCTTTGAGGCTAATAGTTTTGTTGAAGCTGTTGTTGGCCTGTGGAAAAATGTAATCATAAGAAATGAATGCAACTGATTATTTAATGTTTAATGTTGTTTTTATAGGCAATCATTGAAGCTTTGTTAGTTCCAGGTTTAATATGTGCAATAAGTTCATTTCAATACGTTCATTCAATAAACATTGAACCAGTCCGGCCCTCGACTAGTACCGATTTTTTTATTTTGGCCCACTGTGTATTCGAATTTGACACCCCTGACTTTATATTTAATATGTTAAGCCTACTTATTACATTTAGCCTTTTATATAAACTGTAAGTCTTCCCGCTGTGCGACAAATAAAGGATTTCTCATTCTGCATGTGAATTATTTTGTAGAAAAACCTAGCATGCATCAATGAGTTGGAACATAACAACCTCTAGTGGTCATTAAGGACTAAGTGTTACAGATTAATATTGATTCCCCATAACCGTAATAAAGATCGTCAGCCTTTGAGTATTGTCGTTGCACCGGCACAAAGGGAAGACAATAAAGCAAGTAGTAAAGAAATAGACAGCCATGATGACATCCCCCACTGCAGAAAAGTAAGAGGTACATCTGATCGCACCGGAGCCATAATGCAGATCGCACCGGAGCCATAATGCAATAAGGTCAATATTCAATTAAGCGTAAGAGGCCTGCAGCGCATTGATGAAGAGAGAATCTGGCACTGAGCGCAGGTCCAGAGAGAGAGAGAGAGAGAGAGAGAGAGAGAGAGAGAGAGAGAGAGAGAGAGAGAGAGAGAGAGAGAGAGAGAGAGACACACAAAGTGTCCGAATGCATCACAGAGGAGGTCAAGGTGAATGGGGCGCTGGATTTAAGACAATAAAATAAATACAATTAAAGTGGACCGACCTATCCTGCTATTTTTAGGCAATAGCATAGGTGTCAGATATATAAAAATATATAAAAAACATGAAGTATGAAGTGTTTTGCTCAAAATACCAAACAGATCCCCCATTCTAGCCATGCCTCATATCCCTCTGTTCCACTTCCTGTTTCAAAAGTGCTGATTTGGGGATAAAGCTTTAGGAGGGGTCTGAGCTCATGCGGGACCCGGCAGCTACCGTCTAAACTAAATGCTGCCGTAATGAAACGCCATATCATGGATCATCAAGGATCTGAAACAGTCTGGAGCTCAAAGGCTTTCTCTCTTGCCGGTTATACCACAAGGTGAGTTCCTTTCTACTTCCTGCTTCTTCACACACATGCTCTCCAGCACAGGTTAGCTCTGAGTGTTAGCGATGCTAATGTAAACACCGACCATATTACGTCCAAAACAGTCGGGCATTGTTTCTGATAGCAACGTTTCTGATTGGACCGTGGGTCCACATTTCAGATGTTACGTCATATCGGACGCAAATCTGGATCAGCTCCGTTGTTCCCCGTTTTTAGAGATTTGGGTACGGAGGAAAAGAGAGGGGGTTTTATTTCCTGACGCTGCGTGAGTTCCCCGACACACCGGGGACACATGGTTATGTAGAGAAGACATCAACAAGTGCATTTTGCATGATAGGTCCCCTTTAAGTATTTTACTAATCTTGATATATGTATATATGTTTTTATATATCACACTAACTTTGAGCACAAATTCTTAAAAATAACTTTAACAAGAGCGTCTTTAGTGGCTAAAACTGTATTTAGCATTAAATTACCATCCATTCCATTCACTTTTTAAAATAATAAATATACAGAAATATTTGTGTTTATAAATAAAGGAAATGAACAGTAAAAGAAAATGAACAATATTATTTTACAAAATTCGTTATTGTGCCTTTGCCTCAGACGGACTACTTCTTGGACCTGTAAACTTTAAAAAAGTAACGTTATGTATCCGACGGCAGAGACAGCTTTGTTTTTACGGAGCTCCGACGTCACGGGCGCCATCTTGTATAAGGGCGTCATGTTCTCGAGATACTCATACTATATCTTTCTAGAAAAACCCCTGTACAGTATATAGCACATATTCTCATTAAGGTACACACTTAAAAAACAAATTATAATACTTACGGATGGGCTTTCATCTCTATGTAATTCTTGGGAATGAAGCCGTCTTTTCCGTTTAGCTCCGCCTTGTACCAGTTCTGATCACACTCTTCATTTAATACCTGAAGACAGAGAAAGAGTTCAGGTTAGTGCCATCAAGTGTCAACAATGGGCAGCAATCAACCTCCTACATTTAGCTCCGAGCCACTGCCTTTCATTTCCCGTCACTGCAGAACGTGCACGTTAACAACTGCCTGGTAAATATTGAGAGATGATGGAACAGCGGGCAAATAAAATCGAACAAAAACAATTTGAAACGCTTGAGAAGATTATAATTAAGAAGATGCAATTTTGAGTCTGTGTTTGACAAGAGCCTTTAGCTGTGGAGCCTCATTTAAGAGTGACGGATAGCTGTGAGGGATTCATGTCTGAGAGTGTGTGTGATAGTGCATCGGTGTGTGTCCACGTTCATTTGCAAGCTCCACTTTGTCTAATTATGAGTGTTAATGTGAGATGGGAGAAATTAACCTTCAGGCTGCAGCAGCTAAAAAAGGCCCATGAGTGTTGTTTCATTCTTAATTACATTTTTGATTATTTTTGTAGGCCGACCCGCATCGCAAGGGTTCCCTCCACAAAAAGCAAATGGAATTATACAATTGGATTTTAGAAAACGGCATAACATTATCACTGTGGCAAACAAACGTTTATGACCATTTGTTTCAATTTCCATGAAGTGAAAAGCTAACATTAGGCTATAAAGGAACTACATCACGGTCACATGACTTCACGTCACCACCGCTAAGCTAAAGGTGGCTAATGTTGGGCTATAAAGGAACTACAGCACGGTCACATGACTTCACGTCACCACCGCTAAGCTAAAGGCGGCTAATGTTGGGCTATAGAGGAACTACAGCACGGTCACATGACTTCACGTCACCACCACTAAGCTAAAGGTTGCTAATGTTGGGCTATAAAGGAACTACAGCCCGGTCACATGACTTCACGTCACCACCGCTAAGCTAAAGGTTGCTAATGTTGGGCTATAAAGGAACTACAGCCCGGTCACATGACTTCACGTCACCACCGCTAAGCTAAAGGTTGCTAATGTTGGGCTATAAAGGAACTACAGCACGGTCACATGACTTCACGTCACCACCGCTAAGCTAAAGGAGGCTAATGTTGGGCTATAAAGGAACTACAGCACGGTCACATGACTTCACGTCACCACCGCTAAGCTAAAGGTGGCTAATGTTGGGCTATAAAGGAACTACAGCACGGTCACATGACTTCACGTCACCACCGCTAAGCTAAAGGCGGCTAATGTTGGGCTATAGAGGAACTACAGCACGGTCACATGACTTCACGTCACCACCGCTAAGCTAAAGGTTGCTAATGTTGGGCTATAAAGGAACTACAGCCCGGTCACATGACTTCACGTCACCACCGCTAAGCTAAAGGTTGCTAATGTTGGGCTATAAAGGAACTACAGCACGGTCACATGACTTCACGTCACCACCGCTAAGCTAAAGGAGGCTAATGTTGGGCTATAAAGGAACTACAGCACGGTCACATGACTTCACGTCACCCCCACCGCTAAGCTAAAGGTGGCTAATGTTGGGCTATAAAGGAACTACAGCACGGTCACATGACTTCACGTCACCACCGCTAAGCTAAAGGCGGCTAATGTTGGGCTATAGAGGAACTACAGCACGGTCACATGACTTCACGTCACCACCACTAAGCTAAAGGTTGCTAATGTTGGGCTATAAAGGAACTACAGCCCGGTCACATGACTTCACGTCACCACCACTAAGCTAAAGGTTGCTAATGTTGGGCTATAAAGGAACTACAGCACGGTCACATGACTTCACGTCACCACCGCTAAGCTAAAGGCGGCTAATGTTGGGCCTTAAAGGAACTACAGCACGGTCACATGACTTCTCGTCACCACCGCTAAGCTAAAGGCGGCTAATGTTGGGCCTTAAAGGAACTACAGCACGGTCACATGACTTCACGTTACCACCGCTAAGCTAAAGGCGGCTAATGTTGGGCTATAAAGGAACTACAGCACGGTCACATGACTTCACGTCACCACCGCTAAGCTAAAGGTGGCTAATGTTGGGCTATAAAGGAACTACAGCACGGTCACATGACTTCACGTCACCACCGCTAAGCTAAAGGCGGCTAATGTTGGGCTATAGAGGAACTACAGCACGGTCACATGACTTCACGTCACCACCACTAAGCTAAAGGTTGCTAATGTTGGGCTATAAAGGAACTACAGCCCGGTCACATGACTTCACGTCACCACCACTAAGCTAAAGGTTGCTAATGTTGGGCTATAAAGGAACTACAGCACGGTCACATGACTTCACGTCACCACCGCTAAGCTAAAGGCGGCTAATGTTGGGCCTTAAAGGAACTACAGCACGGTCACATGACTTCTCGTCACCACCGCTAAGCTAAAGGCGGCTAATGTTGGGCCTTAAAGGAACTACAGCACGGTCACATGACTTCACGTTACCACCGCTAAGCTAAAGGCGGCTAATGTTGGGCTATAAAGGAACTACAGCACGGTCACATGACTTCACGTCACCACCGCTAAGCTAAAGGAGGCTAATGTTGGGCTATAAAGGAACTACAGCACGGTCACATGACTTCACGTTACCACCGCTAAGCTAAAGATGGCTAATGTTGGGCTATAAAGGAACTACAGCTCAGTCACATGACTTCACGTCACCACCGCTAAGCTAAAAGTGGCTAATGTTGGGCTATAAAGGAACTACAGCACGGTCACATGACTTCACGTCACCACCGCTAAGCTAAAGGAGGCTAATGTTGGGCTATAAAGGAACTACAGCACGGTCAAATGACTTCACGTCACCACCGCTAAGCTAAAGGAGGCTAATGTTGGGCTATAAAGGAACTACAGCACGGTCACATGACTTCACGTCACCACCGCTAAGCTAAAGGTGGCTAATGTTGGGCTATAAAGGAACTACAGCACGGTCACATGACTTCACGTCACCACCGCTAAGCGAAACGTGTGCAGTGTAACTTGATGCGCTGACCAACAAAGAATTGGTTACAACTTGTTGAAACGGTGTGAATCTGTGTATATCATATGAAGTGTGTTTGCACGGAGCACTCACACAAATACAGACATGAGAAAATATGTCAAGCTTCACCGGTTGTCGGGCTGACGGTGGAATATTGGAGGATTTCAACATTGCATTGCCCAACCCTTATCTCGATATTTACATATTTCAGAGGAAAACTGAGCAACACCGAGACAGCTCAGTCATGCATTCTCCATCCGAGTGACGTTGCAAAACTCAAAGCCAATAAGAGCCCAACTTCTGACCAACCAATACATAACAGAACAGAAACAGGATGTGGTACACGTGTCAAGCTCTCATGTGTTGTTTCATCAGCTTGAAAAAAAAGGCCATTAATCTCCCGCTCGCCTCCACTCAGACGGAGCCTGAAGGGTGACTCACTTTAACTCAGGTTGGTTAAAAGCAATTCCATTCACCGTCTTTGATCGCAACTCATCTGCATAATTCAAAAGGAAACAAAAAGCATGCGTGCGATCCTTAAGGCAGAATTACTGACAGAAATGTCTCGTCGTTGAATTCAAAACTCAACTTCTTCTTCCTCACCTCTCAAATTCATAATTCCCCGCTAACCCAGCCCAGGACAGCTGTCCGGCTCGGCCCGCTGCAGCGCGAGTGTCCGGGGTGCATTTGCCCCTGCAGAATGCCAGCTGTCGCACGCCACCCCCCCAGCTGCTAACCCAGCACAAGACCAGCATTACCGGATCAAGGAGTGGCCGTGGACCGAAAACATAAGCAGGTTGAAGGGGGGGGGGGGGTGTAAGTGTAACACAGTGGACTTAAAGGGATGGAGAGTGTGTAGGGCTGGAAATCTGTAAATGTACCCGCTGCGGGACGACTTTCAACATTTTCAAGGTTTTTATTGTCGTTGTCGATCTCTGAAAGATTGACAATAAAGTTGACTTTGATATGTCTGAGGTCACAGGCTCCTCCAACACAATAAAACAGATCAAATAGTTCAAGTAAATACAATAAAATAGAGAGAGTGCAAGAAGAGTCTATCTACAACTAATTGGGATATGATATTAATTTGTAAGTTGCAAACAGATGTTATTTCAAAAGAATAAACGCTCGATGAACACACGTAAAGGAATCCTGACTGATGTCAATGTGGCAGTGTCAGAGCCAAGCCTCACACAAAGAGCCTCGGGGTGTGTGTGTGTGTGTGTGTGTGTGTGTGTGTGTGTGTGTGTGTGTGTGTGTGTGTTGACACATCAAACAGACCTTTAAGAGCTCGCTGCTACAAAGACACACTGATCTAACACTGAGGCTTTCAGGCCGGCGGACACACAGCTCTCCGCTCACATTGGCTCCGGCATTGTCAGCTTGTGGTCGACTGCATGTGAGGGATATGAAGACCGAGAGACTACAGACAAGTAGCACACATTACACAGAGGGTGGTCGCTGTCTGAATACTACCCTACGAGTATAAGTAGCACACATTACACAGAGGGTGATCGCTGTCTGAATACTACCATACGAGTACAAGTAGCACATACTATCCGGAGGGGAATCACAACATCTCTCCGTCTTCAGCTAAATATCAGAAAATTGTCAAAAGAATGCCCAAATCCCTCAACAGTTACAACACCATGCATGCATGCGATTAATCTCCCCCAAAAATGGAAAAATAGTATTTTAAACTTGTTATTAATAATGAATAACAACATGTTATTACTGCGATTAACGCTCACACCGACAGCCCTACCGTAAACACCTCATGTGTTAAAGCAGGGGTGTCAAACTCAATTTCATCGCGGGCCACATCAGAATTATGCACTCAAAGGGCCGGTTGTAAATATATAAAATATACATATATATAAATATATATAAAATAATGTATTATATTACACTATTGCCTCTGAACTGGATTATTATCGGATAGGATAATGACTTAGTAATTAACTACGTCTGAAAGCAAATAATTGCAAGTCTCTTCAGTGCCATGTCACAAAACGAGATGCATTGTGGGACATGTAGTTTATGGGCAACCTGATTCTGTAAAGCGGCATTTAACCGTATAATAAACGTATTACATTCTTTGCAAGTTCTTGCGGGGCCACGTAAAATGAAGTCGCGGGCCGGATGTGGCCCCCGGGCCTTGAGTTTGACACCCCTGTGTTAAAGGGTCCTTGTGGCGGCTCAATCCCCGGTTACATTCGAGTCGCCGAGAGGCTAAACTTGGCTTCAAACTGTGACGCGTTTTCGAAAAGAAAGTCCACGTTGAAGCGATATAGTTTTAAGGATATTTAATTAACAAAATCAAAACATAGTAACTATGGACAAAACGGTCCACAGAAAAGATGACGGCACAAGCTCACCCTCACCGGAAGTGCTCAACAAGCAGATAAAGGTGAGGTAAATAATAATGATAATACAAATAATGAACTAAGTAGTGTTATGGCACCTACAGTCCTACTAACGTGTCTAATAGATGCTCTGAACTCCAAATGACCCGCTTTTTGCTTTCTGCCAGCAACAGACGGGCTCAACACCGGCACCCATCTACAGGGGGTCCGGGGTTAAACCACAACATTTGGAGGTCCTATTCTGCCAGCACTTTCCCCACACATGCAATGATCCTAACTGGCGAGTTGTACAACCCGACGGTACGGAGAATTAGGCTGATCACGCGTTTTAGCACACCGTCTGTTAAATAAGAACATATATTAATACGTAACACCGCAGCTTCTCCCGGGGCGGTTTCATCAAGTACAAAGAGAAGCTGCTTCTGAAGAATTGATGAAAGCATTCTTAGAATCGTTGCATTTTCTAAGAATTTCCTCAATTAATAAAAGCTTCGGTATAAGCAGAAACTATTAAAAAAAGCCCCCAAGGTGTTTTGAATGTTTCCTAATGAGAGGTTAGACAGCATGTAAATTAGATAACAACATGGTACAGAAACACATGTTATCATATCACTTTCTCTCATGGTGCAAAACAATGGATATCCAGCATCCAGCCCAGCTAACGTTAATTACACTGTAATCTGAGCTTTCCAATTGAAACGTATCGTTATATTATATTTTATTGACCGGTACTTTAAGCTGTTTTATACTCGTTTGAGTGATAGAGATGTTAGTGTGTGTTGATGCCTGCCTAAAGACTGCAGATGGAAATTAGCTATACAATAAAAAATTTTTTTGAGATGAATGTATTTGTATGCATGGTCCTTGTTCAAATAAATACATAACATTAAATAAGACTAGGCTACAGTACATTAGGCTTGTGTATTTATACTATGTGTAGCCTACTTTTAAAGAAGGGCTTACAATGTATTCAAGATTTGTTTTAATAGTATTTCTTTTTACACCATAGAGAATAATTCTATAAATATATTTCTATTTGATTTATTTCGAACGTGTAAAACAATAATAGAAGTGGTGGGATTAAATAAGTGTACATTTCTTCCCACCCCTTTTCAGATGTGTAATTAAGTAGATATATAATTTAGAATGAGTAATATTTGTGTATATCAATTTGACACCGATTACGTTTACATTGTAGTATTATTGTTTTACACATTCGAATCAAATCAAAATGAATCCCACCCCTTCTCACAAAAACTCTTTCTCTCTATAAGCTCAGTGTCCTTTTATATTACTGATAAGTCTCCCAGTGTTTAGTCCAGAGCAGGGGTGTCAAACTCATGGCCCGGGGGCCAAATCCGGCCCGTGACCTCGTGTTATGTGGCCCCACAAGAGCTTTCAAAGAATATAATATGTTCATTATACGGTGACATGCCGATTTACAGAAGCACGTTGCCCATAAACTACATGTCCCACAATGCATCTCAAATTTGCCTTTTTTCTCAGACTTTGACTTTTTTTCTTCAAAATATTTATTTATTCTCAGAATCTGCCTTTTTCTTTTCGATTTGGACTTTTTCTACAGAATTTGTCTTTTCTTTTTAAATCATTTTGTGACGTTCTCACTGAAGAGACTTGCAATTATTTGCCCTAGAATTCTGCTTTCAGACGTAGTTAATTATGAAGTTATTACCCTATCCGATAATAATCCAATGCAGAGCCAATAATGTAATATAAATAGGGCTGTCAGTCGATTAAAATAGTTAATCGCAAATTAATCGCACATTTTTGATCTGTTCTAAATGTACCTTAGAGGAATATTTTTCAGGTTTTTAATACTCTTATCAACATGTGAGTGGACAAATATGCTTTATGCTAATGTTTATTATCATTTGAACAATGACAAATATTCTATATTAAACACAAGAACCTCTGAACATTACAAATATTCGCCTCAATTCAACCTGGAACCTCTCATACAATACAAATGGTGTGTGTGTGTGTGTGTGTGTGTGTGTGTGTGCACGTGCGTGTATATGTGTGTGTGTGTGTGTGTGTGTGTGTGTTGGATCGTTGGAGCTATGTGCAACTCAAGGCATATGCTCGAACGGGAGCTGCCTGGACGCTGCAATCATGTTGCACTCTCCGTGCAGACTTCTCCTACAATGTCCCGCTGTCTGCATCAAGTCAAGTGCTCGGCGCAGTTGTGGCGAAATGTCGCTCCTCTGTTTTCATTTAAACAGCTCCTTATATCCGTTAGCGCAGCTAGCTAGCACCAGATGCTAACAACAACAATGCACGTAAGGTCTCTCTCGACACACACACACACACACACACACACACACACACACACACACACACACACACACACACACACACACACACACACACACACACACACCCACACACACACACACACACACACACACACACACACACACACACACACACACACACACACACACACACACACACACACACACACACACACACACACACACACACACACACACACACACACACACACACACACACACACACAGTGCCTGCGAGCGTGGAAGTGTGGTCTGCCACAAGCGGGCGGCAGGAGCGGGGCTGTCAGCATCAGTTTGTAGATGGTATTTTATTTCCTCAAATTAGCATTATTAGCATTAGCACAGCGCAGAAGAAGAAGAAGTGACATCAGCGGCTTCATTTGCCCAATCCTCCCTCAGGGACTTATTCCGGTGTGAACGCGATCTGCTAGATAGTTCCAGAACTATCTGGGAAAAGTACTTTGTGTGAAAGCGCCTAATGATGCTAATGTGGCCCGAGATTACATTTAGTTTGAAAGCCCTGGTCTAGAGTCCTGGCAGTGCATGTTATCATTGTTTAGAAGCAGAATCTCTGGGACTCCATGCCACCAGTCTGTATGAACTGGAGTAGCCTTTGATAATCACCCAGTCTACACCAAAGCTAAAAATAGCCCCAGCAGGTGCAGAGATACAGCGACCGCCTGAGATTATATGAATTACTAAAATGCTTAAGTGACTTTTCCAGGCTATTATTAAAAGAAGCCAGTGTTTGTAATCCGGTGTCGTGATGTCTCTCGTGATGCTCCATCGCTTCTCGTTGGATAACATGTATATTTAATTTAATAATTAAATTCCCTAAACTCTAATTAATAATATCCTGCTTCATATCGTGTCTAAAGCCCTTCAATAGAGTTTTATTGTCAGAGTTTATAGATGTTTTATCTTCATGGTCTCCTGTATATTTTCTACTTTTTAAAGCTGTTTTAATTCTATTTTGAGATGTTTAAATTCTAGTATTGTTCATTTCCACTCTTTCATTTCTACTTATATGTAATGCCTTAATTTGTTGTTTTTTACGCTGCTGAAATGCAAATATTTCCCAATTTGGGATCAATAAAATACGTCTCATCTTAATCTTGTTCGATGTGTTGTCTTGTGTAACCATTAGCCAATCAGGGTAACCCCCCCCCCCCCCTTATCACCTGAATCTCCTCTAGAGCTCCAATGAGTTCTTTGTAACCAAACCTCTCTCAGAGGGGCGTGGGGGAGGGGCTCCTTATCTTCATCTAAAGTAACAGACAGAGAATCAACACTTTGGAAACAGGGCTGAAACAGAGGGGATTATGGGTAATGCTGCCATGATCTGTTTGGAGTTTCAGCCAATCAGAGACAGGCTCTGTATATATCTGAGACCTGTGATATATTGATGAAACACAGTATCATAGACGACCTTTAAAACAGAGAATTGTAGAAGTGATAATGTGAAAGGAAAGAGACAGTCAATACGTGGAGCAACTGATTGACTAAATCGAATGCAGAGAGAGAAACATTCCTCACCGCCTACAAATATGTCAGCTGAGGGATGCGTTTCTCCGATAGCGTCCACCCAGCACCACTGACATCCATTAGTAGGTTTTCCGACCACAGAGCATGGTGTGTCGGGGCGCCGCGGTGAAGAAAAAACCCACATGCACGTCGAGAGCCCTCTTATCTCACAATGTCTTTACTACATCTGCGGTGCAGCACACTGAAGGTTTCGAGCCGAACGCGGGTCACTAACTTGTGATTAACCCTTGGAGACCCACACAGGACATTTCCGTTTTTGTATATCTTTGTGTTTTGACTTGGTCATTTCGTTACAGTATAATCAAGTTTTACACATCCCAGACACCAGCACAACCTCAGCTAATGATACATGTCACTCATTAGAGACTTATATACACGATAATAGGTAGAGATGTCTCGATCCAATCACGTGGTTTTCAAAAGATCGGAAAGAAAAAAAAAAAAAAGAAAAAAAATCGGGATTTCTTTTTTTTTATAAAATCTTTTTATTATTTTATTTAATGTTACAAAACAAAAATGACCATGTTCACGTCTTCAAGTCATCCTGAGGCCTTAGTTTTGGTTTAAAATTACACACCTTCATGTATGTGTTGCTTTCTTTGGGCTTGTTTTCAGACCTGGTTGCTTATTTCTCTGAAATCTGGCAACAGAGTGGGCGCAGTGTCTAATAGTAGCAGCAAGCTAACGAGAGGCTACGTTCAGCTGGTGACTCGGGAGTCGGGACGGAGAAAATGTTGGGAGTTTGGAAGTATTATAAAATTGAAAGTGAAGGCAGTGTAACAGATACCTCATTCACACCAACGCAACTCCGGTTCAAGCTCCGCGCTAGAGCTTTTCAGGTTCAGAACCGGTTCAACTCCGGCTCTTTTCACACCGCCCAGAGTCCGACTGGTGCTGCGTCTTTGCGTCATCGTTTGCGTGCCTGCTTCATAAAGCCAAACCGTGCGGATTAAATCAGTTGCATTCATTTCTCATGGCTCTATCTGCAGCTTTTCCGGAGTCATTTCTGTGGTTTCGTTATATTCTTATAAAAAAAAGTGTACTCGTGTCAATAAAGTTTTTTTAAAAAACACAACTGCTTCCGAGGTCGGTCTTATTTCTTAAGGTGGACTGAACTATGAGTGTGGAGTAACGTTGTATCTTTCATTTATATGAACTGTAGCCTTCACCCAGGTATGCAACAGCTGTTCTCAAATGAACACGTGAAGTAAAGTTTAATATTTATAGTTTTATGAGTTATAATGAGTTATAATGAGGTGATCAACGTGAATGCTCAGGTTCCACCTTAACACGCAGACACGTTGCTTCACCATGAGCAGAAACCTTTATATATACAGTCTATGGCAGAAACACTGAAACTCTTGTTACGTTTCTCCATCGTTGTTTACAAACTGGATAAAACGCGGGCTTGTTGTTGTTGTTGTTCAGGAGTTGATCCCGCCCCGGCCCCCGCCTCGACGTATGCGGTGCTTTCGCTCTGGCCGGACAATTTTTTGGTGCTTGAAACGAACCGGATTCCGGAGCTAAGAGGCTGCTCCGCTTCGGTGTGAACAGGAAAACCCGGTGCTTTTCGAGCTCCAGCTCCGAACCGGCCCTGAAACACCGTCGGTGTGAATGAGGTAAGAGCGATGCAATGTTTGCAAGGCGGAGACTTTCAAAAGGAAAGAGAAACTGAACCGTGAAAAGGCCAAAAGAATAACAGCCAAGATAGCTGAATTCATCGCGTTGGGTGACCAGCCGTTATCTGTTACAATTTTTCTCTCTTAATGCATTGCATAGAGATCAGATCGGGAAAAATCGGTATCGGCAGATTGTCAAAATCAAATGATCGGAGGCAAAACAAGGTGATCGGGACATCCCTAATGATAAGGGATATTTGCCCATAAAAAAAAAAACGGAGCTTTAATTTTTTACTTATTTAATTAAAAATAACTGCTAACCAGAACATTGAAAGAAACATTCAACACAGAAAATTCCACACATTTATTATCATTGTATCACATATTTGTATTGCCGTTGTTTATTTCCGTTTCTGTAGTTTAACGGAGCCTACACACGGCGGCGTGCGTTGCCGCTTGGCGGTGGGCGTGTCTTGAGCTTGGGGAGTCAACGCGACCAACAACCAACCACATGAATGTCCCGCCCCGGACATACAAAGCAAAGCATTCATGCTACATCCATGCTGGCTAAATATACTGTCTCTGCTTGCTAGCTGTCCATTCAAACGAAGTACACTGGATATAAACTCCCCAAACAGGCGAAGACCTACCAGTTTCCCCCACTGTCTCTGCCCCCCCCCCCCCCCATGCCTGGCTCCTCCGGTTTGTATCCCTGTAGGTAAAGAGGGACTGGTCACAGAGTACCGGGTGATTCCCGACCGCCACGATCATTTTCTCCTCCTTTTGTTGACATATGGGAAATAACTGCGGTCTGGCTCTCCCAACATACACGCGGTTTGATTGGCTAGCGCTTGTACTGTCAGATTTGCATACGCGGGATTTGATTGGCTGACGCCTCCGTAGTAGAACATTGCTCTACTAAGAGGAACAAGACGGCATGTCTCTGGCTCAAACAGCTGAGAAGTTATGACGCTTTGAACACCGCGTGATATTTGGGATCGGCCCCGCGGGTCTCGGGGGTTCAAGCAGCGTTCAATGGGCCATTGTCACGTTTGTGAAATTCCGATAAAAACGCAGTTGACATGATTCAACACGGCTTATTTCCTCTTTTGAAAGCCAATTTTAAATACCGTATGTACGCACTGTAAAGATCGTGTGCACCAAGTGTTGTGAAAATGGAAGCAACCATTATGCAAGCAGTCTGAATTTGTTTAGCACATGTGAATTCTTATTTGCCCTTGATCTCGTTGTTTGAGCCATCAACTATCCCTTAACATTTTAGCGTCACTCCAATTCCCTCCAAGAATCAGTGTTTCCATCTATTCACAGAGAGAGACTGCTAGAGAGAATTCAACATACAATTCAACATGCTATTCATCAGGGGTAGGGTTGCAAAGGGGCGGAAAGCTTCCGGTACATTTCCGGAAAGTTTCCATGGGAAGTTGAGCTGCGGAACTTTGGAAATATTCGATGCAAAATTAAACAAAAAAACTAGAGCCGGGACTCGATTAAAAAAATGAATCTAATTAATTAGAGGCTTTGTAATTAATTAATCGAAATTAATCGCATTTTTAATCAAATATACATATCTGACCTGAGAACAGTGAGAAGCAGTTTCCACATGGATGTGACTCCAGGTGGTCGACAGTCGAGTGCAGTCCAGTGAGCAGGGAGCTGGTTATTCACTCAGACGTGGACTGACTCATCCTGGCCCTGAAACCAGTCATCTGGTTGAGTGTGGGTTGGGTCAGGGTGTGGTTCCTTGCACTCGGAGTCGGGCTAACGTCCACGCTAGCTGCTACATGCTAGCTGCTACATGCTTTGCATTTAGGTGATACTTTAGGCTTGATGAGCTGCGGTGATATGCAAATTCTTTTTTGCATAATTTGCACACAGCCGTGCTCTTATCGACGCTTCCATCCGTCCGTTTTTGAAAAATGTCCCATCCACGGGGCCGACCAAAGCGTTTCATCAGCTTGTTCGTTCATGTTTGACTATTGTTCCCCGTGGTTTGTTGTTGTTTGAAGTCCCATGCTGAAGTCATGAACGTTAGTTGGTGCTCCAGTATAATCGGTACGCCTGAAACTCATCCAGTGAGAAACGTTCCGCTGTGCAAAAATAAGTGCGATTAAAATGCGTTGATTTTTTTAACACGTTAATGTTTGTGTAATTAATTAATCTTAATTAACGCGTTAAAGTCCCGGCCCTAAAAGAAACATGAAATTTCAACAGATTTTTTTTTAAAGTAGAACAGAACAAGTTTTAATTATTTGATTGAACAATGATTTGTTTCATTGAAGAACGAAAACAGGATTGTTGAGTTAAATGTTACTCATCCCCCACGAACCCCACTCATTAAAAAATGAACAAAAATGCACCCCCATCCAAAAATCCCCACAAAGTCCCATTAAAACGTTAAATGAAAAAAGCCCTTCTCCCTCCACAAAGTCCCATTAAAACGTTAAATGAAAAGAGCCCTCTCCCTCCACAAAGTCCCATTAAAACGTTAAATGAAAAGAGCCCTCTCCCTCCACAAAGTCCCGTTAAACATGCAAACCTCCCTTCAAGCAACCCTCTGCATTTTGGCTAAACCCTTTCAGTCAACGGCTCTCCCTGGGCCTCATCAACGCCACACGCTTCCTCTGCAGTGTCACTGTCCGGCCTGTTGAGGATGCTCAGTGTCCGGCTCAGAGGGCCTTCGGTTTGCCGAATGCCAACCAGTTGTTCCACTCTCACATGTGTGAGCCTGTTGGAACCTTTGTGTGGTCTCGATAGCCATGCCGTGAGCCGTGTGCTATGGCATGGATATGCAAGTGTACTTGAATGGCATCGGTTTGTTTTAGTCAAGATTATGCTAAAATATACTTTCCCAAACTATATTTGAGTTCCCTACGAAGAGCCAACCTTCAGTTTAGAAAATTCCCAGTTTATTCCCGAGGAAAGTTTCCATCTTTGAACATTCCCAGAATTTTGCAACCCTCGTCCGGGGTAAAACATGTTCTGATCTACTCTCGAGGAAGAGTCTGTTGAAGATTGCTTAAAATATGGGAAAATTGCACTTATTTCAAGATGACCGGGTTCCAGGTGGGCGGGGCTAAGGGAAGCTGGACATATGTTTAAAGCACGTTGGAGCAACTAGTTTGGAATAGTTTGTTAATAGTCAATTATTCTCCAGATGAAGACTCTTCGACGACTACTCTTGAATAATCTTGATTTGTAACCATTTGAGGAATACCTTTCGAGAGATATTAGTTTTCTAGTGAAGAGTAACATGAGAAGACAAATGTCATGTGTTTCCATATGCAAATGCAAGCAGATGTAGCTTACTTTGTCATTCAGACTGGAAACAGGAAGAGCAAACCATCCTATATCTGTCAAACCAAACCTACATTTGCCCTCTGACACTTCAGCTTAACATGAAATATATAACGTCCTTTGATAATCTGTACAACATCTGAAGGGTTGAAAAACACAATGAAGCATATTAATACGTCTGAATATGAAACACTAAAACAAAAAGCAGATCCTACCCTTTCTATCCCCCCCCCCCCACTAGGTTATTATCTTTATAGCATTTAGGAGACGCTTGCTAAACCCATTTAGAAAGATAAAGCCTGGATAGTGAAAGGGAATTAGATTGTATGCTTTGAAAGAAAATGCATCAAATAAAGTGAACGCTCGGCTTGCATCCGGAGTGACATTTGAACTGAAATGCTTCAGCTCTGAAACCCCAAAGGATGGCAGCCCGTGAGGAAAAGCAGAAATGAAATATTCGCTTGGCTTGCAGTTTTTTTTAAAAATTGGAAACCGTACAGTGAGCAGACAACCGCAGCATTGTCTGAACTGAACTCTGTCTCTGTTATAATCCAACATCTCTCTCTCTATCCCTCCCTCTCTACCAAGATCTTTGTGTCTCTTTAATCTGATTGAGCCACAATAGTTGTAGGAGTTTCTATTTGAGAGGTTTATCTCGTCCACAGCTGCCACGTTAGACGCATCCTCCCCCTGTCCCGCTTTATGACACGCTCAAATATTATAGCATTCACAAAAAAGACCTCCACTCAGAGTTCGGTATCTCTCGGTCATACTGGGAAGTTACACAATAATGCCTTTGAATCCATCAACGGCATTAATCTTATTTGCAAAAGATATTTTGTCTTTGAAAAAGAGATTTACTTGGGGTGGAAGCAGAGGATTCATCTTTACTTTATTACATAATCTAATGAAAAGTCAGCGTAGCAACTCTATCGTTATAAATCAAGTTTCATTTATATAGCACATTTTAAAAACGATTTTTGGTCGAGCCAAAGTGCTCCAGATGCAATAAAAAACTAAAAATCAAACGGGGAAATGTCAGGACTCGTCGATACCAACATTTTGGTTTCGACACCAAGTCAAGAATTGAGATTCCGATTCTTTTTCGATACTTTTCTTAAAAAAAGGGAAACAGTCTTAAATGTAATTACTGTGCTTTATTTCACACCAGAACCAGAACACAAACTTTTAAACAATGAGAACAATAAATTAAATAAATGACTAGAATTTGTATTAAATAAAATTAAGCATCATCTATAAACAACTTTTTTGTTTTCCGCTTCTGGCGTCTTTTTTGTCAACAAGCCGAGGCGCAGCGGCGTAATACTCTCACATGCTCTGGCAGCTAGCGCGTGCACGAGAGGGGGGAGGGACTTAGAGCGTGCACGAGAGGGGGGAGGGACTTAGAGCGTGCACGAGAGGGGAGGGACTTAGAGCGTGCACGAGAGGGGAGGGACTTAGAGCGTGCACGAGAGGGGGGAGGGACTTAGAGCGTGCTTGAGTGGGAAGGGACTTAGAGCATGCACGAGAGGGGAGGGACTTAGAGCGTGCACGAGAGGGGAGGGACTTAGAGCGTGCTTGAGTGGGAAGGGACTTAGAGCATGCTTGAGAGGGGAGGGACTTAGAGCATGAGAGAGGGAGGGACTTAGAGCGTGCACGAGAGGGAGGGACTTAGAGCGTGCTTGAGTGGGAAGGGACTTAGAGCATGCTTGAGAGGGGAGGGACTTAGAGCGTGCACGAGAGGGGGAGGGACTTAGAGCGTGCACGAGAGGGGAGGGACTTAGAGCGTGCACGAGAGGGGAGGGACTTAGAGCGTGCACGAGAGGGGAGGGACTTAGAGCGTGCACGAGAGGGGAGGGACTTAAGGTGCTTGAGGGGGAGGGACTTAGAGCGTGCTTGAGAGGGGAGGGACTTAGAGCGTGCACGAGAGGGGAGGGACTTAGAGCGTGCACGAGAGGGAGGGACTTAGAGCGTGCACGAGAGGGGAGGGACTTAGAGCGTGCACGAGAGGGGAGGGACTTAGAGCGTGCACGAGAGGGGAGGGACTTAGAGCGTGCACGAGAGGGGAGGGACTTAGAGCGTGCACGAGAGGGGAGGGACTTAGAGCGTGCTTGAGAGGGGAGGGACTTAGAGCGTGCACGAGAGGGGAGGGACTTAGAGCGTGCGAGAGAGGGACTTAGAGCGTGCATGAGAGGGGAGGGACTTAGAGCGTGCTTGAGAGGGGAGGGACTTAGAGCGTGCTTGAGAGGGGAGGGACTTAGAGCGTGCACGAGAGGGGAGGGACTTAGAGCGTGCACGAGAGGGGAGGGACTTAGAGCGTGCACGAGAGGGGAGGGACTTAGAGCGTGCACGAGAGGGGAGGGACTTAGAGCGTGCACGAGAGGGGAGGGACTTAGAGCGTGCGAGAGAGGGGAGGGACTTAGAGCGTGCTTGAGAGGGGAGGGACTTAGAGCGTGCACGAGAGGGGAGGGACTGCAGGCACGACTGCAGTGCAGGGAGTGGAAGCAGAGCGCTGAACACACACAGCTCTTATTAAACGGCGCTTTCTCACCGGAGTACTTTTCCCCGTCATTCTTAAAGTACCGATACTAATGAAACGGAGGAATCGTAACGTTTTTAACGGCAGGGTATCGCGGTACCTTTCAAGTATCGGTACACCGTGCAACACTAGTCAGGAGTTGTGCGTATAATCAAGTACTTTTTCATGACAGGGCTCGACGTTATAAACGGCCCGCTGGCAAAAAACAGTCTTCAAATAAAAGAAAGTCACCGGAGGAGTTAAAGGAGAGAGACGGGGAGCATGAGAAGAAGAGGGAGAGGAAGTTTCAGCCAGCTTGATCGATGGAGTTGGATTCAATAGGATGATATAAACAAGGTCTTCTGTCGGCTCCGTACATCAACGCCAAGTAAGGGAAGAGTAGGAAATATAAAAGGTATTGGCTTTAGGGAAATGTCCCAGTTTAGGATAATGAAGGTTCTAATCTATTACATAGCCATTACATTTCTAACTCCTGATGACAGGAAGGCAGAACGTGTGTTATAAAAATAATAATACCTTCTTTTTTTCTTCAACAATGACCACAATGTAATAATAATAATAAACCAAATATGAACAGTTGAGGAAAATGAGGAAGAACTGATGATTCAAATGTTGCAGTACAAGTAGTAATGTATCAGTTTGCGCATAAATTACTATTGCAATTTTTTGTTGTTAATTTTCTTCATTATTAGAGTCGATGTTTGGTCGAAGGCTCCGGGCCGGTGACAGGTGTTTACCCTTAATGTCTACCCCTGCAGTAGGCTGCACAATTTGGAAAAAATAATGAATTGCGATTATTTCTGACGGATTTAGCTATCGCAATACGATTCGGAATAGAAGACGGATTGATCATTTTTGCATAATTATTCTCCTTTTGAATGAAAAACACATTCAAATGGTCATGTGCTTTATTTTGCTTTTAAGAAGACCGAATAATGACGTCATAAAGATGTACAGAAAATGGACATGAGGGTTTTCAGTGACAAAAATGTTATTTATTAACCTTTTTGCGGTGGTGGTGGTTTTGGGCTACAGATATAAAAGAACAGAAAACATTAAGTTAATATACATTTTGGCTGCATTTAACAAATATTGTGCTTTTTGCACAACCGTACTTTTCGGACTATAAAGCGCACCTGCATATGAGCCGCAGCAGCTAAATTGTCCGTCTGTCTTGCTCTCGTTCTGTCTCTCCGTTCCACTTTTACTTTGGCGCACTACCTGTCTCACTCTTTTCCGGCCTCCAGCTTTTCCTGCTGGAGCCCGCCGCTTAGAGGTGGCGGGCGCGGACCGGTCCTAGAGCCCGTAGAGTTAAAGGTGGTTAATTTTACCTGTAAAATCCATAGATTTAGGAGGTTCCCTAGTGGCCGTTAGCTGGACAAACAAAATGGGGGAAAAAGTCGCGGCTTATAGTCCGAAAAGTACGGTAATCTTTTGTGTGATTCTGGTAATATTCTCAGCCCTAGCTTGATCAGAAATCATGCTTAAAAGGACAGAAGTTACCATCATCTCTTCGTGGGCTTACGAGGTGATTCCATCGTTATTTTTTACCACTTATCCCAATGCCGAACAAATATAGATTTTGGTTTGATTCAGACGTGAAGACAAGAAGATTAAATCCTTACCCTCTAAACTTGAATGCCACACAGACAATGCTTTGCATAAACCTTAAGTATGTGAATGATAGGAATAGCCACGCTCCAGCAGTCCTGGTTGCATAAGGTGCACGAAGGACAGACTTAGTAAGCATCGCCTGGCACGAGATGGAGATGGTGGGGGTCAGAAACAACACGATGATAAATAAAGCACATGTCTGCATGGGATTGCAATACATCATCATCAGCAGCAGCAGCAGCAGCAGCAGGGATTACTGAGGAGGGGTCGAGTTAATCTGAGCGAGCGAGGTCATTCAGAGAGAAAGAGAGACGAGCGTTATCAGAACCTCCCGGGACAAACACTGCCACCAAGTTACTGGAACTGCCCTTTCTGCTGTCTATTTGCACCGTGATAACATCTGTAGCGGAACGAAACTGAACAAATAAAACTGAAATATAACTGGAGATATCCAGACCTCCAAATGGTTTTCTACAGACTTAATTAAACAAACTAAATCATTTGTATATATTTTACGATGAAAATGAGAATAATAAGGCAACAATGATCCCTGCGTTGGAAATCTTCCTCGGGGAATGATGCAAGGCCAGGCAAGAATATCCTTCCGTACATTTATTTCTTATAAACAAAGTACAATTTAACAGTTTCCTATCGTGCCCTTTAGCCTTTGCTATGGCACGCTTGTTTCACCCTGTGCTTTCCCTGGTGAAAACCATAGAGGCTTCTCAATACTCAAATTTCCCCTCCTCGACTCCTCGGTCCTCAGGTAGTGACCCGGAAATGAATTTCAGCGCGCCATTTTGAAGGACGTCTCATTTCTCTAAATGCACACCGAGGACCGAGGATCGAGCGTCGAGGAGGCTCTCTGGAGGAGCTATAACCGAGGATACACTGATGGTTCCTCCACGGCTCCTCCGCGGATGCATTTCCGGGAACGGTGGAGGCGTGACGCACGGCCGGACTTATCTCAGCCAATGACAGCTCTGCATGCATCCCCTGGATATTATTTTAGAAACTGCTTTCATCGCGTCGTGATGTTTCCAGAGAGAACAGCTGTGAGGTGCAGAAAGCAGAGCAGTGTGCAGAATATATATCACTCAGTATAACAGGCCTACTCTCTTTATTTGCTTTAGTTTAGTAGATATCTACAAAGAGTCCATATTTTTCTAAGACCATTTAGTGCTTCACAATAAAATACACAACGGCTGTAGCCTGATTATGCTTTAGGAGCTGTAGGTGTGTGTGGTACAGTGTGTAGGTGTGTGTGTGGTGCAGTGTGTGTGTGTGTGTGTGTGTGTGTGTGTGTGTGAGGAGAGGAGTTCTCATTTCTTTAAACGTCTGCTGCTTCCCCTCCTCTCTCCTCGGTTCCCCTCCTCGGTCCTCCGCTCGCATCTCCTGTGGGCGGGACTAAGTCTCGAGGAGGGGAGTCGAGGAGGGCAAAAGGAAGAATTGAGAAGCCTCTCATGTGCCTATACAGGTGGTCTAATCCCAACACCACCCGCCTCCAATATATAACAATGACCAAAACTGCCTTCCACATAAAAGAAGGATTACCAACTCTTTCAAAAAACAAAAATCTAGCAATTTATGATCAGATCAATCCTACTTCTGGCCCTGAAACCGTAGGTCGAAAAGACGTAATAAATGTCATAACATTAAGACAACATATTCAAGGTGGTTTTCAATAACATATCCGTGTATATTTATTTCTCAAAGTTATGTTTTTGTGTCTCAAACTTTAATAATTTTAAGATTGGCTTTGATCAATTTAGGCAAATGATATCATATATGATAAATGAGAGGTTTTATTATTTCCACATATTTCTTTCCATTCTTCCTTCCTCCCGTTTTGGGTCAGAGTGTGCGTGGAGGACCGCACCTTTTCCCGTCAAGTTAGTTTTTTATAAATCGCAAACATTGCTTAGAAACGGGCTCATCTTTTGAGCGTACCGCCGTTTATAAATGAGGCCACTATCTGGGACAGTATGGAGGGACCATGGGTCAAGTTTTTATATTTAAGATAATAATAAATCATGGTTTTTATTTTAGCGTTTTTCAAATAAACAAAAACGTTGAAATAACGATTGACTTCAAGACTAGCGAAACCCAGAAGTGCCAACTCCATTGGTGTAATAACTGATTTCTAAACACCCTGAATTATCACGCTCCAAATATCTGGAACAGACTCCCAGAAACCTGCAGGTCCGCTGCAACTCTGACTACTTTTAAATCCAGCAAGAAGACTTTTCTTTTTGTCGCTGCTTTTAATTGAACTATTAATATCTTAGACTGCACTGTAACTTTTATCCATGTACTTTTTCTTGTAATGTTTATTTGATTAGCTTTTCTTTTTTAATGCTTAATGTCTTTCATTTTTTTTTGTAAAGCACTTTGAATTGCCTTGCGTTGAAAAGTGCTATATAAATAAACTTGCCTTGCCTTGAATTGTCTAAAGACGATCAGCTGTTCCACCCTGTGTGACAGATACGGAGCAGATTAAATGCCATCAGTTTTAGGCGTGTGATGGGTTGTGTGTGAAGAGACACGCAAGTCAACATTTTGCTTTGTCTGGCAAAAAAGCAGCTTTAGAAAAAGAACAAAAGCCGTCAAAATGAGTTTGACCTGCTTCGCTCCCCGCGGGGGGGCGGCTGCCTTGGAGCAGCAGGCGATGAGTGCAGAAAGACTGAGAACGAGATTACAATGGATTCCAGTAAATGAAGGGCTTGTAACACTCGGTAATTAAAATAATGGTGGAGGTCATTAGCACACGAGGAGCCTCCCGTATAGAGCAGCATTATTATAACACCTCAGGGGATAACCGTTAGAGACCCCGGATAAAGAGGCTGAACGTGGCTTTGTTGTGGCACTAAAGTCACGACGGGCGGTAACATAAAAACCTTAGTTCGTTATTTATTGAAAAGTGTAATGGCATCATGTGGTTTTAGAAAGGGATATAAACACACAGGTTTTAAGCGTCTCAATTCGCGTTGTTCTTGCGTTTGCTGTTTTGAGTGAATAAGGGCATAATGGAAGTTACAAACACAGCACTGTACTAATTACAACTAGGGATGTCCCGATCACCTTTTTTTGCTCCCGATCCGATTCCGATCATTTGATTTTGACAAACTGCCGATACCGATTTTTCCCGATCCGATCTTTATGCAATGCATTAAGAGAAAAAAAAGGTAACAGATAACGGCTGGTCATCCAACGCGATGAAGTCAGCTATCTTGGCTGTTATTGTGTTGGCCTTTTCACTGTTCTGGGGCAGTTTCTCTTTCCTCTTGAAAGCCTCTGAAAGTGTCAGTTGCTTCAGTGCCGTTACCTGAGTGGCCGCTGTGTACTCGTCGTGTTGTTGTTGTTGTTTGTTTCTCAGGTGGCGCATTAGATTGGTCGTGTTGAACGTAGCTCTGTTATTTCCACCACGCGGAACCTCTGCCTTGCAAACATTGCATCTGGCTGTTACACTGCCTTCGCTTTCAATTTCATAATACTTCCAAACTCCTGAGATTTTCTCTGTCCTCCCGAGTCACCAGCTGAACGTAGCCTCTCGTTAGCTTGCTGCTACTATTAGACTCTGCGCCCACTCTGTTGCTTTGAGAGAACTAAGCAACCAGGTCTGAACAAGCCCAAAGAAAGCAACACATACATGATGTTGAGTCATTTTAAACCAAAACTAAGTCCTCAGGATGACTTTAAGACGTGAACACGGTCATTTTTGTTTTGTAACATTAAATAAAAAAATATATTTTATTAAAAAAATAAATAAAAAAAAAATCCCGATTTTTTGAAAAAAGAAAAATCGGATCGGGACATCTCTAATTACAGATAAACATGTCTTCAATATTTAATTTGATTTAAATGTACCTCTATACTGGTGTCAAGAAACATACATTTACTAAGAAGAATATCCCAATATATATCATGAACTATATCTACCGTCTTTGTCCAAACTCCAAAGGCGTTGTGTTGAATCAAGAGCTGCGAATATTCGATTCATTTCAAACCATATTGATAATTATCCTTTACATGCTCGAGAAATGTTTACTCAATACATCCCAATCTCTTTACTCCTGTATGAAAGTAAACTGATTAGCTTTGAGTTGTGGAATTAAAAGACATTTGAGGACATCATGTTGGGATTTGGGAAAAACAAAAATCATAATTTGTCACCATTTTGTATAAATAAAAATCACCAGATTAACAAGCAAAGTGTTTCGTAAAGCGCCAGTTTCATCTGTCTAATCCCACGATGCTTCACTGCAGCTTCAAATCCACCAACTCTCAAACTTCACAAGATGTCATCTTACATTAAATGTCACTTGTTAGACGCTTTTATCCAAAGCTAAATTAAGTGTCTTGCCCAGGGTCACAACGACATGCTAACTGCAATGGGGCTGGAACCAGTGCTCCAATGGGGATGGTAGTGCTCCAATGGGGCTGGAACCAGTGCTCCAATGGGGATGGTAGTGCTCCAATGGGGCTGGAACCAGTGCTCCAATGGGGATGGTAGTGCTCCAATGGGGATGGAACCAGTGCTCCAATGGGGATGGTAGTGCTCCTATGGGGCTGGAACCAGTGCTCCAATGGGGATGGTAGTGCTCCAATGGGGATGGAACCAGTGCTCCAATGGGGATGGAACCTGTGCTCCAATGTGCTCCAATGGGGATGGAACCTGTGCTCCAATGGGGATGGAACCAGTGCTCCAATGGGGATGGAACCAGTGCTCAAATGGGGATGGAACCAGTGCTCCAATGAGGATGGAACCAGTGCTCCCATGGGGATGGAACCAGTTATCCAATGTGCTCCAATGGGGATAGAACCAGTGCTCCCATGGGGATGGAACCAGTTCTCCAATGTGCTCCAATGGGGATGGAACCAGTGCTCAAATGGGGATGGAACCAGTGCTCCAATGTGCTCCAATGGGGATGGAACCTGTGCTCAAATGGGGCTGGAACCAGTGCTCCAATGGGGATGGAACCAGTGCTCCCATGGGGATGGAACCAGTGCTCAAAATGGGATGGAACCAGTGCTCCAATGGGGATGGAACCAGTGCTCCAATGGGGATGGAACCTGTGCTCCAATGGGGATGGAACCAGTGCTCCAATGGGGATGGAACCAGTGCTCCAATGGGGCTGGAACCAGTGCTCCAATGGGGCTGGAACCAGTGCTCCAATGGGGCTGGAACCAGTGCTCCAATGGGGCTGGAACCAGTGCTCCAATGGGGATGGAACCAGTGCTCCAATGGGGCTGGAACCAGTGCTCCAATGGGGATGGAACCAGTGCTCCAATGGGGCTGGAACCAGTGCTCCAATGGGGATGGAACCAGTGCTCCAATGGGGATGGAACCAGTGCTCCAATGGGGCTGGAACCAGTGCTCCAATGGGGATGGAACCAGTGCTCCAATGGGGATGGAACCTGTGATCCAATGGGGATGGAACCAGTGCTCAAATGGGGATGGAACCAGTGCTCAAATGGGGATGGAACCAGTGCTGTAACGCCTGAAGAAAATATGGAAACAAATCTGAAGCCACCGGGCAAACTATCTGGGTTCTACTCTATAAACAGGGAGGGTGATAATTTTAGCCTCTTGTTTCTCCTCTCAACATCAATCTGACCCGGGGGAGGAAGCTCTTACGTCACGAGGTTGTTTGTCTCAGCTCGAATACTCGGAGCAGTTTATTTTGGCGAAACCCTCTATTGACTAGTGCTTTAAAAAAAGAAAAAAAATCAGTAGTGCTTAACAGATGTGAGAGCTTAGGCAAGTGTGTGCATTTAGGAACAACTGCTATAGGGTGAGGAATGATCTGATGCCAACGTGAGGATCGCCAGCTGTTGTTGGAGAGATTACCCCCCCAAACACGAGAGGAACCAAATGCAAAGTCAGTGGAAGTGTCGATGCATTGCCTCCTATGTTATGTCAATGAATAGGGCTGCACAGTTCATCAATATGGTAGGAACATCGAGATATGGACTAGCTAGTATCCAGATTGCAGTAAAAACTATTTTTGGTAAAGGTAAAATATGTAAAAATATCTGAATGAAGTATCTGCAGAGAAGTCCCGGCCTTCAAACAGTATTCTACAGATTTAATACCAAATTAAGAACAGAATCTCCCTAAAATATCCAAATTAATTGCAATATTGGTCAAAAATAATCGCAATTACTTATTTTTCCAAAGTGTGCAGCCCCAAAAGAGGAATATTGGTCACTATGGCGCTAGTAGTCGTGTATTTATCATGTAGTGAGAAGGAATATTTCCCCCTGAAACATATAATTATTTCCTTTTTCAATGAAAATTTGAATAATTATTCAAAGACAATCAACCCTACCACTTCCGTAAATAATATCAGTCAAAATATCTCTAAATTTGTAATTTTTACTTCACAAAAACATGCATTTTTGCCCAAACTTGAATATTTAATAAACTCTGGACTTGAGAGATGGGTAGCGTGCCTGCAAGCGTGAAAGAAACTGCAAAAAAGTGTTTTAAATACTCATTTTTTTGTGAAAATGCATGGGTTTGGGAAGTAGCAAGCATATGATTGGACTAAGAGGAGTTGGATTAGACTGCAGGTGTTTTAAAAATATGTTAATTGCTACTCAAATGGTATTTGTGTTCAACATGTAAGAAGTAGAAAGTACAGGTATTTGAGTTCAACATGTGAGAAGTAGAAAGTACAGGTATTTGAGTTCAACATGTAAGAAGTAGAAAGTACAGGTATTTGAGTTCAACATGTAAGAAGTAGAAAGTACAGGTATTTGAGTTCAACATGTAAGAAGTAGAAAGTACAGGTATTTGAGTTCAACATGTAAGAAGTAGAAAGTACAGGTATTTGAGTTCAACATGTGAGAAGTAGAAAGTACAGGTATTTGAGTTCAACATGTAAGAAGTAGAAAGTACAGGTATTTGAGTTCAACATGTAAGAAGTAGAAAGTACAGGTATTTGAGTTCAACATGTGAGAAGTAGAAAGTACAGGTATTTGAGTTCAACATGAGAGAAGTAGAAAGTACAGGTATTTGTGTTCAACATGTAAGAAGTAGAAAGTACAGGTATTTGAGTTCAACATGAGAGAAGTAGAAAGTACAGGTATTTGTGTTCAACATGTGAGAAGTAGAAAGTACAGGTATTTGAGTTCAACATGTAAGAAGTAGAAAGTACAGGTATTTGAGTTCAACATGTGAGAAGTAGAAAGTACAGGTATTTGAGTTCAACATGTAAGAAGTAGAAAGTACAGGTATTTGAGTTCAACATGTAAGAAGTAGAAAGTACAGGTATTTGGGTTCAACAAGTAAGAAGTAGAAAGTACAGGTATTTGGGTTCAACATGTAAGAAGTAGAAAGTACAGGTATTTGAGTTCAACATGTAAGAAGTAGAAAGTACAGGTATTTGGGTTCAACATGTAAGAAGTAGAAAGTACAGGTATTTGGGTTCAACAAGTAAGAAGTAGAAAGTACAGGTATTTGAGTTCAACATGTAAGAAGTAGAAAGTACAGGTATTTGGGTTCAACAAGTAAGAAGTAGAAAGTACAGGTATTTGAGTTCAACATGTAAGAAGTAGAAAGTACAGGTATTTGAGTTCAACATGTAAGAAGTAGAAAGTACAGGTATTTGAGTTCAACATGTGAGAAGTAGAAAGTACAGGTATTTGAGTTCAACATGTAAGAAGTAGAAAGTACAGGTATTTGAGTTCAACATGTAAGAAGTAGAAAGTACAGGTATTTGAGTTCAACATGTAAGAAGTAGAAGGTACAGGTATTTGAGTTCAACATGTGAGAAGTAGAAAGTACAGGTATTTGAGTTCAACATGTAAGAAGTAGAAAGTACAGGTATTTGAGTTCAACATGTAAGAAGTAGAAAGTACAGGTATTTGAGTTCAACATGTGAGAAGTAGAAAGTACAGGTATTTGGGTTCAACATGTAAGAAGTAGAAAGTACAGGTATTTGGGTTCAACATGTGAGAAGTAGAAAGTACAGGTATTTGGGTTCAACATGTAAGAAGTAGAAAGTACAGGTATTTGAGTTCAACACGAGAGAAGTAGAAAGTACAGGTATTTGAGTTCAACATGAGAGAAGTAGAAAGTACAGGTATTTGAGTTCAACATGTAAGAAGTAGAAAGTACAGGTATTTGGGTTCAACATGTAAGAAGTAGAAAGTACAGGTATTTGAGTTCAACATGTAAGAAGTAGAAAGTACAGGTATTTGGGTTCAACATGTAAGAAGTAGAAAGTACAGGTATTTGGGTTCAACATGTAAGAAGTAGAAAGTACAGGTATTTGAGTTCAAAATGTAAGATATAGATACATCTCTTTACGTATTAGTGATGGGAATTCCGGCTCTTTTTTAGTGAGCCTCACTAAGAAGCGCCGTCTCTTTCGGCTCCCAAGCGGCTCTTCTACCACAGTTTACCACGGAGCCTCAGTTTCGCCGCTGCGAGGCTCCGGCGCTCGCATTTCACGCGCGTGCTCCACTAGCCCCCTCCCCTCCCGTCAAGGCTCGCCGGCAGTACACTTTCCGTCACAGGAACACACTTTGCTGGCGGCGAAAATAATCCCACCAGACTCCTTTGCCCCTCCAACAGAGGGACGTCCTTGTCCTTTTTCCTTTTTGTCATTTCAAGCGATAAAAACTCGATCTTCTCGCCCTCGGCTCGAGTTCAGGGCGTTCGAGCTGAATAAGGGCGTCAAATGACGGCAAGACGCCCCCCTGGCGGAAACGCTGGGAGGGAGTGATGTGGAGGTGAGAAGGAGAGAAATCTAATTACAGCTCTCTGACTCAACACTACCGAGAGGAAGAGCAGAAGAACGAGACAAGAGAAGAAGAGTAGTGACGGAGGAGAAGAAGACCGAGGAACACTTTGAAGAATCACGCTCCTTGTGATCAGCTTAGGAAAACTCCTCAGGGGGAAATTAGATAAAATGAGGGCATCTCTCTTTCTCCAAGCGAGCGTTTCTGTGGACCGTCCTCCGTCTGTGGCGGCTGGCTCGCTAAATGCCTTTCTGTGAGAGCCCATCAATCCACTGAGAGAGAAAGAAGTTTCCTTTTCATTTCCCATGATGCACTGCGTTCCCATTAGATGCAACATCCAACATGCATCTGTTGTCCCACTGAGATGTCCTCTCTTCCTCTTCGTCTCTTTGTGCTTTTAAGATGTCAAGAGAATGAGGAAGACGTCCAGAAAGTAGAGAACGAGAGTTGTCAGTGTTATCAACTTGCATTTGAAAAGATTTAGATCATTTTTGGTTTTTGACTTTAAATGGAATTAAACAATAGAGGACATTGAGTTTGTGTGCGTAAAGGCTGTAGAATATGGAAATATGATTTTTTTTTTTACTCATTTAAAAGTGATTTTTGGTCGGGCCAGTGCTGTACATGTAATAAATACTACAATCACAATAAATTACAACAGATATATAAAAAACACAGATATTGCAATTGTGATATGACTCACGATGATCCTTTTGCATCAAATTTCTCGAAGGCATTAAAAAATATAATAAAACTTAGGGCTGCTCGATTATGGCAAAAATCATAATCTCGATTATTTGGGTCAATAATTGGAATTGTGATTATTAAATGCGATTATTCATTGACTTTGAAAAAAAAGAATTTGAACAGTATGTTTTTAACAGTTGATTACCCTGAACTTTAAGAATAATTCAACTGAAAAAAAAAAAAAAAAAGTAATAATATAAATTAAAAAATAATAATCGGTTTACTTTGTTTTCGTAATCGTTGCAAGCCATAATCGTAATCGCGATTAAAATACGATTAATTGAGCAGCCCTAATAAAACTAGAAAGTTATTGTACTGGAAATATTGACTGTGTGAGTGACTGGCCAGCGTTAAATAGGTATCGAGAGCAGTGGCTGTCTTAATGCTCGTCTTTTATTTTGAAATACATGTGCTTTCTGTAAGGAAACAGAAACCCAGTAAACTTTCCCACACTCTATAGGGCTTTTATTTTGAAGGGGTGTGGCGGGTATGGTGAGAGAAAGTGAAGCGGTCATGGTCCGATTCTCTTTTAAGAATATCTGCGCCAATTTGTTTAGTAGGTGTGTTTTAAGAGGTTTGTAGGGTAGGATATCTCTGCAGCTGTGCAATACTTAATCAACATTTATTTAGCCTTCAAGCTAAAATGTTCTGCTCAATATTATGCAACATCATTTAGATCAAGCACTACTATGATAGTCGTTGATTAAGACATTTCTGTCCGTGGGAAGCGATCAAAAAAGAAGGGAGACGTTGTTTTTTGATCTGAACAGGTGGGTTTGACTTTAATGTGGTGATCGAGTCAGACTGTCGGATGTGAATGGGGGGGAAGTTCAAAATGTTAAAGGTCACCTATTAAGCTAAATCCTCTTCTTCATGTCTCCTCTACATCAACATGTGTCCCCTCTTCTTCATGTCTCTTCTACATCAACATGTGTCCCCTCTTCTCCATGTCTCTTCTACATCAACATGTGTCCCCTCTTCTTCATGTCTCTTCTACATCAACATGTGTCCCCTCTTCTTCATGTCTCTTCTACATCAACATGTGTCCCCTCTTCTCCATGTCTCTTCTACATCAACATGTGTCCCCTCTTCTTCATGTCTCTTCTACATCAACATGTGTCCCCTCTTCTCCATGTCTCTTCTACATCAACATGTGTCCCCTCTTCTTCATGTCTCTTCTACATCAACATGTGTCCCCTCTTCTTCATGTCTCTTCTACATCAACATGTGTCCCCTCTTCTCCATGTCTCTTCTACATCAACATGTGTCCCCTCTTCTCCATGTCTCTTCTACATCAACATGTGTCCCCTCTTCTTCATGTCTCTTCTACATCAACATGTGTCCCCTCTTCTTCATGTCTCTTCTACATCAACATGTGTCCCCTCTGTGGAAAGAGACTCTGAAAGTTTCAGGAACAAAGATTCTCTCTCTTTTTGATCCATTTCTATAAAAACCTGTCTGAAAATGAGCTGATCAGATTTTGGCCACTTTGTGATGTCATAACGATGTGTTGTCTTGTGTAGCCATTAGCCAATCAGCAACCAAGGTAACCCCCCCCCCTTATCACCTGAATATCCTCTAGAGCACCTTTGAGTTCTTTGTAACCAAATGTCTCTCAGAGGGCGTGGGGTGGGGCTCCTTATTTTGATCTGAAGTAACAGACAGAGAATCAGCACTTTGGAAACAGGGCTGAAACAGAGGGGATTATGGGTAATGCTGCAATGATCTGTTTGGTGTTTCAGCCAATCGGAGACCGGCTCTGTATATCTCTGAGACCTGTGATACATTGATGACAAACAGTAAAATAGGGGACCTTCAAAGTCATCCTCATGTCCTAACTTCACATGTTCAGTACAGTTTCCACCATGCCGTATTCAAATGATATGCATTTCCTCAGAGCCTGAACCCTCTGCACTCAACAGCTGGTCTGTGTGTGCAATGAGCTTTAACATCGAGCTATAAACCGAGAGGTTCTTTACGGGCATTATTTAGGAAAAAAATATCATGTGGCTTTACCAGAGACGAACACAAAGGATGGTCTGAATCTATATGAAGAGTGAACTATATACTGTCCGTAGCTAAACGCAGAGTTAAAGATAAAGTGTGTGCTGTACTGTTCCTTATAGAGGGGTGCAGGAATGAGTGTTAAACACTGAAAGAATCAGCATTTTAACCACTTCCTGTTTACTTGTCTGGAAGTTTTTCTGAACATGCTTTTGGTTATCATCCTGAAATAGGGTCTGTGGTTAACACAAGCTGAAGAGATTTTTTGTTCTATGACATAATTGATGTCAGTAAATACCCCACTGGTGGATATAAAAACGGAGGTTGCCAACAAGTGTCTTAATGAGACGACTAAACGTCATCACGCCCAACATTAGCCACCTTTAGCTTAGCGGTGGTGACGTGAAGTCATGTGACCGTGCTGTAGTTCCTTTATAGCCCAACATTAGCCTCCTTTAGCTTAGCGGTGGTGACGTGAAGTCATGTGACCGTGCTGTAGTTCCTTTATAGCCCAACATTAGCCGCCTTTAGCTTAGCGGTGGTGAGGTGAAGTCATGTGACCGTGCTGTAGTTCCTTTATAGCCCAACATTAGCCGCCTTTAGCTTAGCGGTGGTGACGTGAAGTCATGTGACCGTGCTGTAGTTCCTTTATAGCCCAACATTAGCCGCCTTTAGCTTAGCGGTGGTGACGTGAAGTCATGTGACCGTGCTGTAGTTCCTTTATAGCCCAATATTAGCCGCCTTTAGCTTAGCGGTGGTGACGTGAAGTCATGTGACCGTGCTGTACTTCCTTTATAGCCCAACATTAGGTTTTTACTTCAGAAATCATAAAGTGGTGTTAATATGTGGAGATTATCCTGCTGAACCAAACGTGTAAGTATCATAAACGTTTGTTTGACACAGGGATGATATTCTGCAGTATTCCAAGGGAAAAATACCATTGGATTGTTGTGGAGGGAACCAGGGAGATGCTACCTTCCTCCCTGCACCTCTCTATGGTTACTCTACTGCTGCGACTCTTTGCATAAGCTCTAAACAAACTGTCCCTGAGCACAATGTACTGCTCTAACAAGCTGTGAGCAATCAAGGCCTCAGATATCAATAGAGAGATTGTCGACTCAATGGAGCGAGTTTCAGCTTCAGCAGCATCCTTATTAAAGCATGCACAGCTGGGCAGCTATTAGACCTTATGAGCGGGAAGTCGCTTGGACAAATAACTGTCACAACATTGAAACAGGAGAAAGGCAGGAAGAGGTTCATGCAAACACACTCTCCTACATTACTAAGCTAAAGCAATATTTGCAGTTTCAACATCGCCTTCCATTGGCTTGGTGAACAGCAGCATGATGGGAGCGGCAACACGAGAAGAAAAGGGGTTTTTAGTAACTATTAATAATGAAGAACCTTTAGAAACACAGGTTGTGATTCCATTGGATTAGAACCAAATAGAAAATAAATATTACCAGTAAATATACACACAACAGTTACAAATATACATCTATCGCTATATTGATTGAGAACTAGGGATGTCCCGATCACCTTTTTTTGCTCCCGATCCGATTCCGATCATTTGATTTTGACAATCTGCCGATACCGATTTTTCCCGATCCGATCTTTATGCAATGCGTTAAGAGAGAGAAAGGTAACGGATAACGGCTGGTCATCCAACGCGATGAGTTCAGCTATCTTGGCTGTTATTGTTTGGCCTTTTCTCTGTTCTGGGGCAGTTTCTCTTTCCTTTTGAAAGTCTCTGAAAGTGTCGGTTGTTTCAGTGCCGTTACCCGAGTGGCCGCTGTGTACTCGTCGTGTTGTTGTTGGCGTTTGTTTCTCAGGTGGCGTATTAGATTGGTCGTGTTGAACGTCTGTTCTTTCCACCACGCGGAACCTCCGCCTTGCAAACATTGCATCTGGCTGTTACTCTGCCTTCGCTTTCAATGTTATAATACTTCCAAACTCCTGACATTTTCTCCGTCCCGACTCCCGAGTCACCAGCTGAACGTAGCCTCTCGTTAGCTTGCTGCTACTATTAGACACTGCGCCCACTCTGTTGCCAGATTTCAGAGAAATAAGCAACCAGGTCTGAACAAGCCCAAAGAAAGCAACACATACATGATGTTGTGTAATTTTAAACCAAAACTAAGTCCTCAGGATGACTTTAAGACGTGAACATGGTCATTTTTGTTTTGTAACATTACATAAAAAAAAAAAAAATTGTATAAAAAAAATCCCGATCCCCGATTTTTTTCTCCCGATTCCGATCTTTTGAAAATCACGTGATCGGCTCCGATCCCCGATCACGTGATCGGATCGGGACATCTCTATTGAGAACGCAATAGAAATATACAGAAATGAAGTATGTTTACATTGATCTGCTAACCTACAACGAACCGATGTTAGCAAAGCAATTACAGTTATATCACATTTAAATGCAAAAGGATGACAGAAATTCTACTTTATCCTAAACGACTAATTTCTTAGTGTGTGTTTAAAGACTGCCTTAAAACCTATATTCCTTGTGAGCTATGTATCTTAAGGCTAGACCACGCAGCAAAGTCTTTAAAAAAGTTTTTCTTAGAATTAGAATTAGACAAGAGAAAGAAGTGAGTCAGGCAAATGTACTTATCTAAGCTCCCTCTCCAGAGATCCAGCCCTTAATTAGAAAATAGTCTGCTCTTATGCTAATGTGAACAGAACACCAGTGAGGATCCTCAAAGGCCCGCGGCAGTGCGAGGAAGGGTGCATCTCTGAAGACTGCACAATGAGCAACGTAGCAGTAATTTAATTTATTCAGATGCACAGTCAGCTGAACGGCTGCTTCACACAGACGCCAGAGAAAGAAATCTGCTGCTGGCTCTCGGCGATCAGAAAGGAAACATCAAATTGAGGGATTTAGATTTTAGGATTGGAGCTAATGACGGCTTACGAGTCCGTGGAGTGAGGTTTGGATTTTCAAGACATTTAAGGAGACGACTCTTCCTCTCCTCGGAGGTCAGAGAAGCACTAATAGGCCACGAGGGAAGCATTCATCTGGGTGCATGTGGGGGGGGGGGGGCAACAAAAGAAAGGGTTGAAAGTACTGGCTTTTTTGGGAGATAAGCGAAGAGGTGTTAGCCTTCGCAGTAGGGGTGGGGGGGATAATCGATGCAGCATAGTCTCGCCATACTTTGCGCGGCGATATTGTATCGATACACGGACGCCAAGTATCCATTTTTTACGATATAAACTGTAGCATATCCGTCCGAAAGATGGTCGTACACTTGACTGGTGACTTCTAATTTATTGAAAACTCCAAAAACCAACGTAAGAGCTACACAAAGACATCTAAGCTACATCCATATGAGCATGACTTTACCATCAAACACGTGAGCTTCAAATAGTTAGCAAACTTATAATACGGTATATAAACGAATTAAGACACAAACCAAGTCACGTCGAGTCACGTGACTTGGATTTTGAATTGCGCCGTCCCTTATGGATACTATCTCTTAACGTCTCCCTGCCGACAGGGACACCCCCCTCCTGACAGGGACACCCCCCCCTGACAGGGACACCCCCCCCTGACAGGGACACCCCCCCCTGACAGGGACACCCCCCCTGACAGGGACACCCCCCCGACACCCCCCCTGACAGGGACCTGACAGGGACACCCCCCCCTGACAGGGACACCCCCCCCTGACAGGGACACCTCTCCTGGCATGGTCCTTGGAAGATTCGGTGGTGTTTTGTATTTTTCCGCCACAGAACGCGCTTTGCTGGCGGCGAAAATAACCCCACCAGACTCCGTTGCCCTTCCAACAGAGGGATGTCCTTGTCCTTGTCCTTTTCGTCATTTCAAGCGATAACAACTCTCGATCTTCTCTTCAATTCTTTATTTTTTTTGGGCGCCCTCGACTCGAGTTCAGGGCGTTCCGAGCTGAATAAGAGCGTCAAGTGACGGCAAGACGTCCCCCTGGCAGAAACACTGGGTATGACCCATGTGATTTGCAATACTATCGTATCATGGCTCAAGTATCATGACAGTATCGTGGGGAGCCTGGTGACTCCCACCCTCACTTTGCACACAAACCTTTAGAACACGCAGCAGGGAAGGGAAAACCCCAAAACGCAGAATAGGGCCTCTTTAACTCACTTAGTGCGAGATATCAGATTCAGGTAAAATGTTGCCTCGCTGTGCAGCCTTCAAAGGGTGCAGGGTGAGGCGAAATCATTCCACTTTCAGTTATTTTGTCTCGTAGTGGGTGAGACTTGTGCTCTTGGCGCAGTGGATGCACACTGCAGAGTTTGCTGAGGAGACACAGGAAGCTGCTGGGTGTTGGAAGACACGTCAAACAGGATGTGAAAACACTCGGGCTGATGCATTAAGTGAAGCATGTGCAGACACGAGGACACACGCATGTTGGGAAAGACAACTTTACTTCTGATTCTCGACCGAATTTGAGCAGGAGGGTGGTGTGTTTCTCTTACGGGAAAATAACTCTTTGTTTCGGGAAGATATGAGTCGTATTCAGCTAAGTCACTGAACATACTCCGGAAAAATGATATGTTCGAGTGTGAAATATCTGTAGGGAGAAAACCAGTTGATAATATAAGCATCAGAAATGTGCAATATTTTTTTGTACAGTGTTGCACGTATAGAAATTGAGATATGGACTAGTGCAATATCCAAATCGCTGCAAGCAAAGTATTTATAAGAGGGCACATGTGTGTTAAAATCATAAAGTATCCATTAAACTATGGAAAAGTATTTTAAAGATTCAGGAAAACATATTTGTTTGGTACAAATAATTAAAAATAAATATATCTATATTATTATTTTCATGGACAATGACAATTATCATCCCTCATATTTCCTTACATCAGTCAAGATAATTGGTATTTATGATGAGTATTAATAGGGATGCCAGCGATTATTCGATTATTCGCTACAGTCTCCATAATCGGTCGAATAATCGATTATTATTCGCCAGGGCTGCCGAATAATCGATTTTGATCATGGTCAGTTTCTGGCAACCCTAGTAAGAAGTAGAAAGTACAGGTATTTGAGTTCAACAAGTGAGAAGTAGAAAGTACAGGTATTTGAGTTCAACATGTAAGAAGTAGAAAGTACAGGTATTTGAGTTCAACATGTAAGAAGTAGAAAGTACAGGTATTTGAGTTCAACATGTAAGAAGTAGAAAGTACAGGTATTTGAGTTCAACATGTAAGAAGTAGAAAGTACAGGTATTTGAGTTCAACATGTAAGAAGTAGAAAGTACAGGTATTTGAGTTCAACATGGAAGAAGTAGAAAGTACAGGTATTTGAGTTCAACATGGAAGAAGTAGAAAGTACAGGTATTTGAGTTCAACATGGAAGAAGTAGAAAGTACAGGTATTTGTGTTCAACATGTAAGAAGTAGAAAGTACAGGTATTTGAGTTCAACATGGAAGAAGTAGAAAGTACAGGTATTTGAGTTCAACATGGAAGAAGTAGAAAGTACAGGTATTTGAGTTCAACATGGAAGAAGTAGAAAGTACAGGTATTTGAGTTCAACATGGAAGAAGTAGAAAGTACAGGTATTTGAGTTCAACATGAGAGAAGTAGAAAGTACAGGTATTTGAGTTCAACATGTAAGAAGTAGAAAGTACAGGTATTTGTGTTCAACATGTAAGAAGTAGAAAGTACAGGTATTTGAGTTCAACATGTGAGAAGTAGAAAGTACAGGTATTTGAGTTCAACATGTAAGAAGTAGAAGGTACAGGTATTTGTGTTCAACATGTAAGAAGTAGAAAGTACAGGTATTTGAGTTCAACATGTGAGAAGTAGAAAGTACAGGTATTTGAGTTCAACATGTAAGAAGTAGAAAGTACAGGTATTTGTGTTCAACATGTAAGAAGTAGAAAGTACAGGTATTTGAGTTCAACATGTAAGAAGTAGAAAGTACAGGTATTTGAGTTCAACATGTAAGAAGTCAAAGTAAAAAGTCGTCAGAAAAATAAGTAGTGGAGTAAAGTACTGATACCAGAAAGTACAGTAAATTAGTATTTGTACTCCACTCCTTCCCACCTCTGCTAAATATTACACTTAACAGTATAATAAAGATGTACATCTTCTCTTTAGCCGACATTAGGCTACGAGCGTCTTAATGTTCCTCAAAGGCCTCGGCTCCGTCGGTAATCTATCGGCAGAGCTCTCATTCGACTCCTGGGTTGGCTTTAAATTGGCGTTTGATGGCGTGGCGTTTCATTAGTGGCCGCTCTGCAGGATCCACAGCAGCACGGCTCACACAGACGTCTCATAACGAACGATCTGAAAGGCGGATCTGGGAGTTCAAAGACCTGATGATAGGAGCTAATTCTGTCCGCCAGCAGGGCTGTTAATCTTTATTTATTTAAGGAGGAAATGAGAACAAGTGCACAGTGCTCAGGGCAATGGCCACACTCTGCGAAGGCCTCCATAGCTTCCCTCTAGATCTGACACAGAAAATGACTCGGCGTCGCATTTTAAAAAACAGATGATTTCACTATTCCTAATTGGACATTTTACTCCAACTTCTTAAGTTTAAAATATGTGTATTATATTTAATTGTATTACATATTTGTCTTTTTAACGTTTATGTAAAAAAAGTATTAGATTTCTTATGATTGTATATATATTTTCAATGATTAATTGTTATTGCACATGTATGCCTTCTTATACACATTCATAGAAATGTCGATATCATTCCGACAAAGCCTAATTTCTCACAGGATAAATATAGTATTCTGATCATTTCGATATAAAACTGTGTGGGAGTTTACCACCGACTGTAGATGTGGCGTGATGATACGTCCTTACACGTGACGTGCTTCTATGTTTTTGAGAAGGGAAACTGCGGTGATGCCTCATCAGATGCCTTTCTGTTGAAACGCTGCAGCAAAAGGTCAAGCGAAACAAAGTTCTCCTGCGTCTGAAACAATGGATTTCTCACTTCTATAAATGACCTCAATCAGAATACCTTTAATAGTCCCACAGAGACCATTTACAGTCGTGATCTCCCAAGGACAATATTACTAGTAAGGACGTCAAAGTGATTATAACGGTTTTCCACCTCAAGAGGACACGGAGTAGGTCAAGTGGTGATACTAAAGCTTTAACTGTCAAATAAACAATGGCAACAGTTTAGATTTGACAACGAAAATAGTCTAAAACACCTCCATGGATACATCATACAATATACTTCAATACTGATATATAAATGTGGATTCAACGTCTAAAGTGAAGGTTCTGATGTTACCCGACAGTGAGAGAATGCACAAAAAACCCTCCAAATCTTACAGCTAGATTTAGAAAAAGATCTCTTTCTCACGAGTGGTGACTTCCCCTTTCTGTCTATGCATGATGGGAGATATCAGTGAAACTCAACTCGTCTGCATTATGCAAATGCTTCACAGGCCCACTCCCTGCACATGTGTACTGCAAGATGTTTTACATACAAACTAACACGCTTCAGTGCTTTAAAATCTTATTTCTGTATCCACTAAAGTAAGACTCAAAACAACAAATCCGGCTCCATGTTCAGATTACTGGGAAGCAGTTTAACTAGAAACTGTGTGAAAAGAGAACACAGGGTGGTGGTTAAAACGGCGTGCCAGTAACTGATAAAGAGAAACATGCACAAGATGTACAGGAAAGCACAGACACCTCGATGTGAGAGTGGATAGCTTATAAGAAAATACAGAGTGGTGTAGGAACTGGTCCTAAAACTCAGATATGAAGTCATGTGACCGTGCGGTAGTTCCTTTATAGCCCAACATTAGCCGCCTTTAGCTTAGCGGTGGTGACGTGAAGTCATGTGACCGTGCTGTAGTTCCTTTATAGCCCAACATTAGCCGCCTTTAGCTTAGCGGTGGTGACGTGAAGTCATGTGACCGTGCTGTAGTTCCTTTATAGCCCAACATTAGCCGCCTTTAGCTTAGCGGTGGTGACGTGAAGTCATGTGACCGTGCTGTAGTTCCTTTATAGCCCAACATTAGCCGCCTTTAGCTTAGCGGTGGTGACGTGAAGTCATGTGACCGTGCTGTAGTTCCTTTATAGCCCAACATTAGCCACCTTTAGCTTAGCGGTGGTGACGTGAAGTCATGTGACCGTGCTGTAGTTCCTTTATAGCCCAACATTAGCCTCCTTTAGCTTAGCGGTGGTGACGTGAAGTCATGTGACCGTGCTGTAGTTCCTTTATAGCCCAACATTAGCCACCTTTAGCTTAGCGGTGGTGACCTGAAGTCATGTGACCGTGCTGTAGTTCCTTTATAGCCCAACATTAGCCTCCTTTAGCTTAGCGGTGGTGACGTGAAGTCATGTGACCGTGCTGTAGTTCCTTTATAGCCCAACATTAGCCGCCTTTAGCTTAGCGGTGGTGACGTGAAGTCATGTGACCGTGCTGTAGTTCCTTTATAGCCCAACATTAGCTTTTTACTTCAGAAATCATAAAGTGGTGTTAACATGTGGAGATTATCCTGCTGAACTAAACGTGTAAGTATCATAAACATTTGTTTGACACAGAGATTCTTTTTGGGAAAATTCCATTGGATTTAGTCGAGGGAACCTTTGCGAACTTCATTCATTCAATTTAATGAACTGATATTTTAGAGAATAAAACATTGGAGGATGACTCAGGGCTGCGAAGCTTCTAAGCTATTGAAACGAGGTGGAAACTGCTGTGTGGAGTTCAGCCAGAGATGGAGCTGCCTAATATTTGGGCTTCATTTGAGTGAGAGACACTCAAACTGTCATTAAATATAGGTCCGATGCCATTAGCACTAGGCCCAGACACACCAAGCTGACACCAAAGAACACGTCCCGACGGAACACGACTGCGTCTTGGCCAACAGTCGCACTGGAACACACCGCAAAGACTTCAGCCGACGGCCAAGTAGCACGTACGAACTGCGCATGCGTGAGTGGCAATACCTCTCCTCACCAGCAGGAGGCGGTAGTGTGTATTCGTAATTCAAAAGAGGCAACAACCGCAAGACAGACTGCGTGATAAATACAAACAACAAATAGCGTGTGCGTTCCATTTTCACTCTCGTCCATCGAAAACTTGTGTAGTGCGGTCCTGGCGGTATCAGCCCTTGGACGGTTGCTTGTGGAAGCAGATAGAAGAAAATGAAAAATAATATCCGTCTGTGTGTGCCTTCTTAATTGTTTGTTTGCATACCTCGCTTCTCACGGACTGATTCGCTATGCTGAACAGCCAATCAGAGTGATTTATTTTGCCGACACCTTCCACCGCCGATTCAACTTGGCGGTGGATATATAATATAATATTTTTTATTTCTTCTTGTGTGTCAGTCCTCCACACCAATCAGAAGTGCTGTGCTCCACATGTACCAGCCATTGTTAACCAATCAGAAGTGGCCCATGATAGAAGCTGATAGACAGATTGATCCAATCACCTGAAATACTTTTCCAAATGGCTTCCAATGGAGCTTCAGATGCTTTGGTGAACCACCTGAGTCAGGTTAGTGATGCTCCATCACGTGTTTCTATCACAGGGTGAATCTCAAACTGAAGCTTGACTTTAAAGCACCCCAACGGAAGCTTAATGTAAGTTTAGTTCTTTCACTCGTAGCTCGGGCTGCGGGGTGCTAGAGACGGGAGCACGTTGATACGACCTTCCTCGCCGGAGTTATGGCCGCATTTTACAATAAACTTCCGTTGGGTCGCTTAAAAATAAATATCGCGATATCTGTCAAAAAAAAAAAAATCACAATTCGATTATTTCCCCAAATCGTGAAGCCCTACTTGGCACGGCCGAAAAGACACGACGGTGCGGGACACACCAATCTGAGTAGGGCGACAGGACGCTTATCCACGGCCAGACATCTATCGACGGCCGAAATCGGCTTGGTGTGTCTGGGCCTTTAGATGTCTACAGTAACACAGGCTTCATTTCAACTATGTACGCTCGATATAATGTTAACAATAAAAGAAAGCAAAAGTTGTTTATAAAAATAATATCAAATAATTGTAATTGGGTTTTGTGGGAGTAAAATATATAGAAATATTTCTTAAACAAAAAGATAACAATACATACAAATGTTCAATAAAGAGATTAAAATTACATTAAGTTAAGTATATAAAAATAGGAAGAGACATTAAAAATGTTCAATAGAAAGATTATAATAAAATAGAAATAGCTATAAAAGCACAAGTTAAAGTTTAAATAAACAAATGTAAAAGTAAAAAAGTATGATTAGTACAGCAATGACACATATGTAGAATTATTGTCGTCTATGTACTAGTGTCAATAAAGATATGAATGCTGAATTGCACACGTTGAGAAGTTTTTTTAAGCTTCTTCTTGCCCCTGTTGAACATGAACAGAGACTGAAAATTATTTTTATTTTTTTTGTTGGTATTTTGTTATAATTATTAATCGGAGTGAAAAAAAGAAAAAAAGAGAATACATATATATATTATCGTTATATTTTTTTGTTTCTGACATGTTCAATAAATTGACTAAACTAGAGGCTGTTGATGGCGACGTTAGTCCAGCGATATTGAGAGTGAATGAAAGCGGGAGTAAATAAAGACTCAACAGATGCAGCCGCCGTCTCCCAGTGACACCAAGACGGGGGAGGAGCTAAAGGATGCTACATGCAAACAGCGCTTTAACACGGACCTACTTTCTCATGAGAGGAGCCTTTGTGCTGCGAGCAGAGCTGCTTAGTATTAGTATCAGCAGACTGATAGCTCTGCAGATGAAGAAAAGGAGCCACTATGAACACACTGCACCTCAGGAGAGCTTCTGTTCGATGCTGCACTGTATGCTGTGGCCTCCGGTGAAGTTACACGTTATGTAACCGTCCTCAATAAACAAAACACGCTCTGGTTATCTTAGCATGTGTCTTTATGAGTGGTAGTTTCAATAGAGGGAGAGGCGTACTGTATGTTATTGTACAATACTTTTATTTGATCTCTATTTTTGGATGGATCAAAACCAAATTTCCTCCCGGGGTAATTTAATATTCTCGGATATGTAACCAAATGAGCAAGGGAGGCGTGTGACGCAGTGGCCTAGTGCGTTGGTGTTCCGATCAGGGGGTTCAAACCACACTGCAGTCAGCATGTCGCCCAAATTGCTCCTGTGGGGATTGTCCACAGTATGTTAGTCGCTTTGGATAAAAGCGTCCAACAGGTGACATGTCAGAACAGAAGCAAAGTGAGATACTAAAGACTTATCTCCAGGACATTAGCACCAAAAAGAGTTTCAAAGGCATACTCAATGATATTGGTAGGTTATTTTATTATTAATATTTGTTTGTTTACATACTGTATATGTGATGGATTATATGCAGCGAGGAGGTCAATATTGTACCTCTCGTTGCACAGTATCCCTTACTTAACAATCTCGGAAATGTCCAAATCAACCAATCATATTTCCTTCACATAAACATTATCTTTTTTTCCACAAGAGGCGTACGATAAGTACTAGGGATGCATATCGTTGACTTTTTTACGATAGCACTGAACGATACTCAACCGATACATATCGTGATACTTTGAAAATGTATCATCCCACAATTACTCCCATGAAGCGCTTTACGATATAGTTCACATGTCAAATGAATATTAAATTCAGTTGTGGGACTTCTTGGACCTTTCAGTGCTGAACAAACAATGAAAGATACATAAGAAATATAAAAGATATTCCATAATCGGGTTTCTTCATAACACATCAGGTGTGCCGCGTGAATAGCACACCTGATGCAAAACAGACCGTTATAGCACCGTTATGATTAAGTTAAACCTGAGATTCGACTCGAGAACAAATACATAATAGAATAAAGGTCATGAGATCTCGGCATTGCATAAACAAACAAATCTCATATTTAAAATACATTTGCCTTCACTGGTGAGAGCAAACAAATCCCACCACAGTTCATTTGTGGGACTTACCTTTCTAGTATCGAACAAACAATGAAAAATACATAAAATATGAAGAAAAACGATTATGCAATCTAATTTATAACACCCGCCATCACGGGCCACGGACTCGCTTTGAAATGTATTAAAAAATAAAAATAATTTTTTTTTTTTTTTTTTCAAGTATCGAAACCGGATTTGATTTCGGTACGGTATATCGTAGCCACCAGTAACCGGTATTTCGGTAATACCGGTATGCATCCCTAATCAGTACTAGTTTGAATGTTACTGATGGAACAATGACTTAACTTTTCTCATTACCCAGACTTTCAAACTGCGGCTCCATAAGGCCACCATTTGAAGTACTGTCCTCTGAATGACACTGGCCTGTCCCATCCTGTTCCTCATGGGTTACCGGAGGGGACAGGTCCAGCCTTAATGGACGAGGAGGAACAGACGCAGAATAAAAGATGGTGAAAGACACACAGTGGGGGGGGGGGCGGGGGCAATGGATTCTGACAAAAATAGAGCCATTTCTCTCGGCCTTAAAAAGTGAAGCGGTCCTTTGGGCAAAGCAGCATTGTCTCAGACGAAAATGTGGACAGTGCTCGAGGCTTTCCTTCCCCATTTCAGATTCAGTCTCCGTCCAGAAATAACCTGCCGAGCTTTTTCCTGTAGCTCTTACAGTATGATCGAGCTAGCTGGGTCACATATGGATGAGTCAGGATACAAGAATATATGTCCGTTTTAAAAGCAAATGTGTGAAGCTTTGCTCGGCCTATTACAATAACCCTGCTATGTGATGTATAGACTACACTTATACATTATTCTGGCTGCTTGAAACTTTCAAATTAGTCTCCTTATCGTTAAAATGCTGCGAGTGATGTGTGCTCGACTCTACATTGAACGCGTTAGCTTACACTATAGTTCAGCCTTTTATCTGCACCTCGCTGTAATGCTGTACATTTCCCCGTTGCAGGACTTATAAGAAATGTCCGATTTTGATTCTTAGGGTGCGTTCTAGGGTTGCCAGAAACTGACCATGATCAAAATCGATTATTCGGCAGCCCTGGCGAACAATAATCGATTATTCGTGAACTAAACAACCGAACTCTGAGCGCTCCGAGACCACCTCTTTTAGCGGACCAGAGTTCGGTTGTTTAGTTCACGAATAATCGATTATTGTTCGCCAGGGCTGCCGAATAATCGATTATTCGTGAACTAAACAACCGAACTCTGGTCCGCTAAAAGAGGTGGTCTCGGAGCGCTTGCTTGCGAACTCTGGAGCGGTTAATCGCTGGTGTGAACGCAGTCCGCACCGAAACATAGGAAGCGCAGTATTTACGTGTCACAAGAACGTGGATACCTTCAAAATCTTTAGCGAATGAGTCTTTCAAGACATCCAAGGTTGTTCAGTTAAAGAGTAAAGCAGAATGAAGAGTTGAACAGTGTCGTGTAAAAACTCTGTGAGCTACATAAAAGTAAGAAGACCTGTCGTCGGTGAAACGCCCTCCTGACTGCAGAACGTCTCTCATTATGTGTTATAATGTTTTTTAACGGACGTTGTCTGATTAGATCAGTGTTTCTCAAACCGTTTCACACCAAGGACTTAACCAATACAAAAACACTCGCGGACCACCTAACTCCACAAATATCCAAAAACACATCGTTTTTCTAGAACAGATTACAAATCGCCTGAAAATGGTACAAACAAGTGGCAACATGTGTGACTAAGGTGTTGCGCTGGGCTATATCATGCAATCGAAAGTGAAACTTAACCTCGCTCCATTGCGGAGATATTCGCGCGAGAGTGCGGAAAACTTAAATTAACTTATTTATTTAAAATGTGAAATGTTACCAATATACTCACGGACCACTAGGGGGCGCTCACGGACCACACTTTGAGAAGCACTGGACTAGATAATCATGTCTGTTGATCTCCAGATTAACAGCAGCAAGAGAATAACCTGCCGAAAGTGCCGATGCTCCATGGCGGAGGCTCCGGTAGAAATTGCCGGGATTTGCGTTTTTACCCCCTGAATGTCTGACCAATGGTTGAACAGCATTTCCGTGCACATGACATGTTTAAAGTTTATAGTCCGTTTGAGTTTTGCCCGTGTGAACGCAAACCGAATCTTCTGAGAAATGAAACAATGTAACAGACTGTGGTCTGGTGCCACCAGAAGAGAAGCGACTATTAGGTGTGAACGCGCCCTTAAAGTAAGATGTTTCTTTTGAAATGTACACATGGTGTTAATACAGTATGCCAGGTGGGGTTAGCTACATGCTGTCAGATTGTAAAGATTTAGGAAACAATAAGATATGTATTTACAAAAAATCACAACACATTGATAGGTGTAGTTTTTGTGCGGGAACGCCAGAGTGGAGCTTCATTTGACGAACAAGACTTCACCTGAAGAAGTGAGCCCTTTCCTGGGCTCGGAGACTTCCATAAACGAGTTAAAAAAACGCCTTGAAAAAAACGCCTTGAAAATAACGCCTTGAAAGTAACCATCTTGCAGGAAGGAAACAAACTAAGAATGACGTGCCGAACATATGAGGAACTGAGAAGTGCAAATCAGGCTTTGGACATTTCTGAACGATCTTTAAAAATATGTCAATTGCGGGAAGAATAAAAAAAAAAAATCGGTGGTATTTCCCAATAACGTCTCGACTGGAACGCTGCCATGCGGAAAGCTCTCTCTCTATCTCTCCTCTCTCTCTCCTCTCTCTCTCTCTTCTCTCTCCCTCCCTCTCTCTCTCCCTCTCTCTCTCTCCCTCTTCTCTCTCATCGTTAATCTACCTGCATGTCTGGCGAAGCATGTTCAATTAGTTTATGATCCAAACGGGATGACCGGTCACACAAAGCTGAGAGGTGCTTTGATAGAAACGGGACACACGAAGTGTTGTTGAGGATCAGAATATTCAGTTTATCCCGAGGGGGAATTGGGTTTTGTGATTGGAGCTCCATCTTAAAATAAAAAGTCGGAAAAATATTCATATGAACATAAGAATTTAAACTAAAAAATGTGGAATAAAACAAATTAAATAACACCGTAAAAAATAGGTATGGACACAAACAAAGTTCAAGGGAAAATGTGGATTCATAAATAAAAGAAAAATATATTTAAAATATATACATAAGTTAAAGTAAAAATGTGCAATAAAATCCAAATTAAATAGATTTAATAAATGTTTATAAGCGTAATAAATTGAAGTACAAATGTGGATTAAATATAAATATTTTTGTTAACATAAGTCAAAGTAAAAATGTACATACAAAAACAAGAAGTAAAATAAATACTGTAGATTAAAATGGAATTAAATGTATTTAAATCTACATAAAAAAGTGGCTGTGGCTCAGTGGATAGTGCGCTGAACTTCGAATCAGGGTTCAAACCCCACTGCAGTCAGCATGTCGTTGTGTCCCTGTCGGTCTCTTTGGAGAAAAGCGTCTAACAAGTGACATGTCATGTATCGTAATAAACAGAACCTTGAAACCTGCCTTTCAGTAAAAATAGCAGCAACCTTTAAGGGAAGTTCTTAAGGTCAGAAAAGATGTCTTTAGTATTTAGCAACACAGAGAAAATGTGAAGCTTTATCTCAATCCTCTGCCTCTTCATCCTGCTCGTCATCACCGTGACGCTCAACAAAGGGATTATGATGATTGCATTTCAATCCAAAGAGATTCTCTGAGCAGGAGAGGAGTCGCAGTGTGTACTTTCTAATATCTTATCTCATCAAGGTCACAGTGACAGAGGCTTTGAATAAGCTTCTGAAGCCTCGGGGTTGGCACTTTAGATATTTCATAACGGAACAAAAAGCTTCTCTTTAATCACGGGAACTTTTGTGCAGTCTAATGCATGCATGGCTCCTTTAAAATACTCAGAGCAGCTCGAGCTAACGTTCAGCTGTTTTGTTTCCAGTGTTATTAGCATGGGTGTCGTCACATGACGCATGGGGGTGTGGATCTGAGGCTAAAGCCCGGGGCTACTGATATTTGGGGGTTTTACAGATACATTTGACAAGTATATGATAGTGTAAAATATAGATAAAAATAACATGTTTTTGAATCTAAGATGAAGACATAACACTGTAGATTTAATCGTCTGATATATTGACATATTTATTTATATGTTATATTATTTTTTAAATGTATAATATTTTAGAAAAATAGGTAATTTTGGGACTGAACATTTTTGATCAAATGAAACTGAATGTAAAATCAAACACTATCTTATTTTACTGCTATTAAAACACTACTTATATCCTACAGATGTTTTCTGTTCAAACTCAAACTTACCGCGTGTAACCATGTTTAATTCAACGCACTACGGATATGATTTACTACACAGGAAATAAAAACAGCAAGAGCAGACTTCCCAGCAGCGCCATGAGTAACAGACATGTCTTGACGTTTGAATCGAATACCTCGGTTTCACTTACCTTGAGGACTTCTCCACGCTTGAAACTAAGCTCGTCCTCAGCAGTGGCTTTGAAATCGTATTTTGCTATGGCCTCCATGCTTGCAGTGGTTGCTGGAGACAAAAAAAAATCACTTGCTTGTCTGTGGTTGTGTTTCAGGGGTTGAATAAAAAATAAAAACACGTATCCAGGCTCCTGTGGCCAGATAATATCCTCCGAGTCTCTCCTCCCGTCTATGACCCGCTCCTTTAGGGCTGAGACCTCACATGCAGGTCACAGGAAGGTACCTGCAAACAACAAACAAGATGCAATTAGATGCAAATATAGAGGAACAATGTGTGTAAAGGTCTTGAGCTACAGTGTAGTTGTTGGCAATGAACACCGTAAGCTCCTACAACAATACTTTACACTCGAGGCATAAAGAAAAATACATAAAATAGTGCGAGAAAAGTGAATTTTAAGACCTCATCGCCACTTGGAGTTTTAACCGGTTACCTTGGCGACACACTTTACCTCACATTGACTATATACAGTATTGATTGTCCTTCCTCCTTATCTTCCAAACATTTGGACGCAAACCTGCATTTCCCCATAACGATGTTGCTTAGCAACCGGCGTAAACGGACCTTCACGCGCCATCAAGCAGTGAGCGCGCGATGTCCTGTTCAGATGACTTCCAATCCAACGGGATGCCATATATAAACTAAATAAATAGATTATTTGCAATTTGGTGCCACATATATTTAACAAATATATATATTATTTTATTTTTTAAACACCTTGAATTTCAGGGGGGGCGCGGGGCTCCGTTGGCGGGGCGCAGCACCCCTCCAAGACAATGGTAGGGGAAACACTGGAATCTCACTACACACCTACGCAATGATTACATTCAGGCAGCCTGTAGAACACAACCTCTCTGGACAATTTATATACTTATTGGAAACAAGCTACAGAATGTAATACCTTGGAAAATAATACTTTTTAATAGCCTTAATTTTCGCTAAATTGATTGATCTACTTTTAATACTTTTTAAGACCAAAGAAATCCCAAATTCAGGATCAATATAGTATATCTAATTGAATCTAATCTAATAGAAAGTACAGGTTATTTGGAGCTGCAAGGATATCCAGGCCCAAAACTCGTACTTACTACGATTCTTATTTTTAAAAAGTAAATGAATCGCAATTGCAAAAATCTGTCAAAAGAACTTGTATTTTTCAAATCCAGCACAAATACTAATGTCAAACATATGTGTAAAAGTGTTTAGGTCTACAGCTGCAGTTGATCTGTCTAACTATGAGAGGACACGAGGACATTGAATTCACTCGTTCAATCAATAGTAACTCGTAGTGACTTTCTTGACAGCATGCCACCTGGCCTGGAGACGGATAAGTCACTCAGTATCCTTCTTAAAGCTGGCAGTGATACGCCGGCTAAACCTACAGTTGCTGAGTTAAATGGATAAAGCCGTGTTATCTCATTAAGTTGTTCTCCAATATGCCACCGTGTAGCTCCGTGTAGCTCTCACACCAATAAAGCCCTGCGTCGAATAACACGGGACGGATAGACTAAACACGGCGGCTATCTTATGGCAAATTATCTACTTCTTTAAAAAAACAATCCATGTTTTCTGCTGCTGGATAATCAGTCCATGTTAGCGTCACAGTACAGACGATCAGTGGTGGAACACTGTGTTATAAATGTTATTCTACTTTATTATTGATGTAAAAAGTACAATATTTCCCGCAGAAAATAAATATCCTTCAAGCAAAGTACAATTTTGGAGGTAATTCACCCGAGTATTATCATGTTATACCACTTCTACTACATTTTAGAAAGCCAATATTGTAATATCCACTACCTTCATCCCATACTTGATTAAAGTTATTAGCAAATCAAATCATCAAATCGGTGAATTAATACCGATTTGTCATATCATTATAGGTTAAGATATCCCCCAGCAGTATACAAAGTAATTACAATAAGCTCGACACTAAGCGACCTCATTAAAAGATCACAAATAATCCAGTAATGAAATATAAATGATTCAGGAGTGGGCCATTATGTTTGGTATTTTAAGTATATTTGGATGCCAATACTTTGTACTGTACTTATGTAAGGTTTTAAACGCAGGGCTGTTACTGTTATTGTCTCTTTTACCTAAGCATACAATCTGAACACTGCAGACACAGGACAGCTAGTCATTTGACGTAACGGTACGTATTAAAATGTAGCCTGCAGCCTTTGTTTACAGCAGCACAACTGTCAACAACACCATGAAGACAGACACACAACAAAGCACACAGGGACAGAAGTACATCAGTGAAGACAAAGTGAAGACAAGGGAAGCTCAAGACGAAAGGGAAGCCATAACCCTGAAGCATGTACAACCTTCTCACAGTCAAAACTATGGCAGAAATATACAATTTATCACATTTTCACTGTCTTTCACGCCACTTGGAGCAGATCTTCTTCCATCTCTGCACTTTACTCATATAAGGCTTTGAATGCAGGACTTGTACTTGTTATTTATACAATTTAGTAATGCCTCTTAAGCTACATCAGTGAAGATAAAGTAAAGAAAAGGGAAGCTGAAGACGAAAGGGAAGCAGTCTGCCACAACCCTGAAGCTTTGACAACCTGCTCATGATTTTTACAGTCAAAACTATGGCAGAAATATACAATTCAGAGCATTTTAACAGTTTTCTCACGCCCCTTCACGAGGTGATGGCCCTTATTACATCATTAGGGTCTACAAAGTTGTACAATGTGCTTTTGAGTTTGATAGGCTTGCCAAGCATAATGTCCACTGCCTTCTAGTCAGTATCTTTGTATTAAGCTATGGCAGAAATATACATTTGAAAGCATATTTAGCTCTAGTTATTGACTGTTTTTCACACCACTTCAATAGGATTTAAGCACTTCTTCCACCTCTGCAATACGTTGGTACTTTACTCATATAAGGGTTTGAATGCAGAACATATACAACCTTCTCATGATTCTTTACAGTCAAAACCATGGCACAAATATACGATTTTAGCATATATAGCTCACATTTTGACTGTTTTTAACGCCACTTCGGGACAGCCACAACCCTCAATCATATACAACCTTCTCGTGATTCTTCATAACATTTTTCGCTCACATTTGGACTGTTTTTCACACCACTCGGAGGGGATCGATTCCGTTCCAGCTAACAGAGAGCTAGCATGCCGGCTAATGGTCGTACAACAAGAACTGCGATGCGGTGTGGACTACTAAACTTAACATATTATATTAAACCAGGCAAAACGGGCATATTAACGCTGACACTACTCACCACAAGTTCCAGTTGGGAATACACACGAGCTAAAGCGGGAGGCCTACGAGCTAGCTTCACGTTGGCAGATGTGAAAAGGCAGAAAACACCTTTTTTTCGTAACGCTAGCTGTTTGTTGCTAGCTCAGTTAGCCCGCAGCTAAGCTAATTGAAGCAAAGACCTCCAGGAAGTGAAGCC